>NW_010100456.1:0-2735 GCF_000699245.1 Pterocles gutturalis | reverse complement strand
CCCTCTTTCCTAGCAGCTCCTCACTCTCTCATGAGCATGTGGGCATTTTTGGTCCCCAGACGTCTACCTTCCTGTGTCCTGCGCAAAACCTAGCTCTAGGTCTTGGATTCCTCCTGGGTGGCTGGCACCTGCTGGGTGCTGCAGTGAAGGCAACTGAGTGTTTATTGTCTCCGACCAGGAGCGATTTGCCTGTGGTCCTCAGAGAGCTCCTTGGGGGAGCAGAGAACTGAGCCCTGCCTGCTCTGTCGAATTCCAGTCTAAGTGCTGCAGTCATCCTACAACTATTTAAAACCTTTTCCCAGACCATTGCCCCCAGTTCCTTAATTGCTGTTGTGGCTTTTTGTAGAACCCTGTGGCTTTCATTGGACAGATTTGCCTAAAACCAAGGACTGCTTTAAACTGCAGAGTTAAGAAAGCATTTTATACCTTTTTTATTATTAAACACATTCAAACATCACCACTGTCACTTTAATGAAGAATTTATCACCCGCTACTTCTTACTTGAATAGGGTATAATCTCTAATCTGTAGTACTGAACCCACAGCATCCTGCTTTCTGCGGCAGAGAAAATAAAATGTCTTCTTTGGAGAAGCAGGGAAGCAGTTAATTTACCCCAGCAATAAACAGATTGTGTTTTTAAAGTATCCCAATTCCAGATGAGTATTTGTTTACATTTGTAGGTGTGGAGCCAGGACACTAATAGTTCCCAGTGGGCTTTTAGATGGAGAGACCAATCTTTTTGTGAAACCAAAATAATGAGGAAACTAAAATACAGCTTTATTACTAAAGTTGATTTTGCACTATAGCTTCCAGAAATGCTACCCACACACTAGAGGCAATGCTGCAGATTCTTCTAATGATATATTTCATACCTTTTACCACCCGTGTAGAGTGTCCACAACCAAGAAAGGAAAAGCAGGACTCCAGCCCAGCTCAGGCACTGCCAGAGCAGCCAGGGCTGCGTTCCAGATGCACAGCCACATTCTTCCCCACTGACACGATCCCAGAGGCTGCAGAGATGCAGGATAAAACTGAAAAAGCTTTAACTGGACTTCTGGGATGACTTATTTTCATTATTGACAGTAACTCAAATCTCTATCACTCCCATACCATTCCACGACTGCCACCCAAGGAGCTTTCTTCTGCCTCTGAGCTTCTTATGTAGCAATTGAGGCACACAGGCACACAGAGACTCTGGTGCTACTCCTAAAATAGTCCAGCTCTGCTACCTATGCAGAATTTGCATAGACTCACAGGGCTGCCATTTTGAGTGTCCTGGACAGTCCTATCAAATAAAGTAGAACAGCCTCACAACTGAACATTGTATTCAACGCTGTACGACATACTTGCCCCAGCTACAGCTACCCACTTTTTCTTTTTCAGCCTCAGTTAGCTGTGTTAAGCTGTCAGGTTACACCATTTTTTTATCAGAATTCATATCAGCTGCCTTGTGGCAAAAGCCACAACATCCTGGGCTGCATTAGGCAGAGTGTTGCTGGAAGATCAAGGGCAGTGATCCTTCCCCTCTGCTCAGCACTGGTGAGGCCACACCAGGAGCGTTGTGTCCTCTGCTGGGCTCCCCAGTACAAAACAAATGTGGATTTACTGGAGTGAGTCCAGCAAAGGGCCACAAGATTACTGCAGGACTGGATCTCTCATATAAGGAGAGGCTGAGAGAACTGGGACTGTTCAACCTGGAGAAGGCTGAACGTGTATAAATATCTGATAGGAGGGAATGAAGACGAGGGAGCCAGGCTCTTTTTGGTAGTGTACACTGACAATTAAAACCCATGAAATTTCATCTGAACACAAGACAACACTTTTTTACTATAAGGGTGGTCAAAGACTGGATGGGGTTGTCCAGAGAGATTGTGGAGATACTAAAAAACTGAGTGGACGTGGTGCTGGGCAACCTGGGGGTGGGTGGACCAGCTTATTTCAAGGGGTCCCCTCTAACCTAAATGATTTTGTTTATTATGGATGTTGAATGTATACATTATCTCCATCCTAGAGAATAATTATTAGAGGGCAAGAAATTTGAATGATGCCTGAATCTAATCCACAATGTCATAAAAGTAATTTAGATATTTAC
Organism: Pterocles gutturalis; assembly: GCF_000699245.1. Lineage (NCBI taxonomy): Eukaryota > Metazoa > Chordata > Aves > Pterocliformes > Pteroclidae > Pterocles > Pterocles gutturalis. Next base: position 643 of record NW_010100456.1, on the reverse strand, counting down.
TACAAGTTAAATCAGGAAATCCAGACATGATGCTATCAGATGAGGGGAAAAATAGGCAAGACAAACCGTAGTTATTATGTTAAGCATCTGGATGGTAAGGATTTAACAAGCTATGCTATACTGTGAACTGTCATGAATTACACTGTAAGAATTCCCTAAAATAAGTACATCTCATGCACCGATAAACCAGAAAATTAGTGTGTTGCAGGTATACGCATGGAAAAAATGCTTGTGCCTGGCAGCTCCATAAAGCCTCCATCTTCCCTGGCCACTTTTCCCCACCCAAGGTTTCCCCCTGGTGTCAGCGACAGCAACAGTGTCGCGGTTTTCTGCAAAGCAGCACGGCTGGGTGTGCTGAGGAGAAGGGGGTAGGCAGGGGCGGGCAGTGAAGGCTTCCTGGCAGGAGAGCTGCAGCTGCCGGGCTAACGTGTAACGCTTCCCATGAACTCTCTGGACGGGTGCCTTTGACGAGTTCAGCACGAAACGGAACGGCCGGGTGACGGCGGCAGGTCGGTCGGGATGTACAGGCACAGCACGGCCCCATCGGGACAGTCGGGACAGCAGTGGGATCTACCTCAGGGTGCCCCACGGCAAGCGCTGGCCCCCAGCACAGCCCAGGCCTGGCTGTGCCAGGAGCCTCCCC
>NW_010100455.1:36866-41550 GCF_000699245.1 Pterocles gutturalis | reverse complement strand
AGCTGAATTATTCCACATTTTTACTGTTAAAAAACCCTTCCCACTTATCTGTTGGCTTGCAGGTTGGGTACAGTAAGCTCAGGCCTCACTGCTTAGTGTCTGAATTCCTTTTCTCATTATACTCATGTGGACACTCTCCATCCAAATCATCGTAAAGGCAGGTTGAGCTGCTGTTCCTCATGTTTAAACAGAGAACCTCATGTGAGCCCTTGCACCTCTGCACAAAATGTCTCTCTTTGTGTACACGGGTATTTATAAAAACAGCCAACAGTGACCTCATTATGGAAGATTTCCAAACTAGACATGGATGTGATGAAAGTGTTATTATTTTTACATTTGCGAGTAGCTTTTGAGTGAGCATAACATCAACAAAACACATGCGGTAGCAAAGCTAAATTTCTGCTCTGTGTAACATATTGCATAATTATCCACACAATGGGGAAGAGGTATAAAATATTTGTAGTTGGGGTGGTAGAGAATTCCAGTTTGGCAGCATTTAGTAGAGATTGCAGGGACTGTGGCCATACCACGCTGGAGAGGGCCAAGCTGAAGGTATAGTTATCTGCTTTTCTTAATCTTGCCTGAATGTAATGCTTTCTGTAGGGCTCGTATGGATTTACATTGATCTGACCGAGAGGGGCTCCAAGCCCACACTGCCTAGCTAAGCACTTTACCATGCAGAGAGGTCATCAAATCCTGCAGTGAAGGAGTGAAAACCTTGCCTTCCCTTTTATAAGCTTCCAGCAGATGCATCCTTTGTTTGCTTGCACGTTGTGCAAAGCTTTAGGGACACACAGTGGTCTCAAACAGGCAGGGGCGGTCTGGGAGCACATTGCAGTTCAGAGTGTGTCCCTGCCTGAAGGTCTGGGTGCTGCTGAGATCCCTCGGGTGCTTGTGGCTGCAGCACCCAGGGAGCTGCCTGGCAGCCTGGCAGGCAAAAAATATTCTTTGCATCTCACGCTCAAGATTTCTTCTGAGAAGTGGTTGCTATGCAGCCTTGTTTATTTCTGGTATGTGACGCTGTTTGCTTGCTGAACTTGTACACCTGGAAGGGAAGCCTGCTGTCCTCCTGCAGAAGGGGTCCAGCTCGACAAATGGATGTCCCTGCTTCCAGTTTTGGAAACACAGGGTCTGGAGCAGAAGGAATCCTCACTTCCTTGTGGGAGGTAACCTGCAGTGGGGCTTTGCAGCTCCTGGGGGGACTACAAACTTAATGACATGGAGCTAGATTTACAAAGTGATGGACACGCATGCTTGTGAAGGAGGTTGGTGGATAGCCGTGTTCTGTGTGCTGTTGCTTTCTCAGCAAGGTGGTGCTCCAGCAGGGGCTGGCAGGAGCCAGGCAGGGGGCTTGCTTTTACTGTGCTCTGGTGGAGGTTGCTTGGTGCAAGCATCTCCCCCAGAAGGCAATAAAATCTAGGAGAAAGATTTCATTATTTTTTCCTTTTATCTTTCTCTTTTCAAAAAGTTGTTTCAAAAAGTCTTAAAACTGCATGAAGGACTCCAGCTGGGTGACTCCAGCTGTATGCCAGAGAGTTTGTGTGTTATTTGAAAGAGACACCATCTTGAGAGTTGTGGAAGAAGAGCAATGCTTGTGGTGGCAGGTGGAAGGAGGGGAGAGGAGGACAGGCAGGAGCTGCAGAGCAGACAGGGTGGTTTCTTGACAAGAAAGCTCCTATTCATAAGAAGAGTGACAGCCTGGCCTCTGCCATGCCACAGGAGGCAGAGCCAGAGCTCCCACCTCAGCTCATGTGCTGCTCCAGGGGCTCCCTTGGCTGCTGTGTGTGGGCAAATGGGCAAGTCCCTTCTCAGCTCGTGCTCAAACTCCCCTCGTTCTGACTGGGGCCAAAAAGCAAAAACCGCACCTTCGGTCCTTCCTGGGCTCGTTATTTCCCAGGTAGAATCAACGAAGGTTGAACTCAAACCATCTTTCTGAATCAGCCCTTGCTGATGTTTGGGTCAGTGTTATACAGCTCCTGGGGGTGCCAGTTCATCCCTGCAGGATGGTATTCAAGTCTGCTCCTGACAATGGTTTAAACTGCTCTGTTTTGCTAAGTTTAACCCTGGCACCTTGCTCTAAAGAATGTGGGGGACAGGTAGAATCATTTTACTCCAAGCAAAGAGAGGGAACTGAACTTTAGTGAGCTTACAGGCTCTCAGATACGTAAATGCCTAGTCCCAAAGCAGTATCACTCTGACGAACAAACTTGCCTCCAAGTTAGCCTCTGTTTTCAAAGGGCTTTATTACTAAAAGTATGAATCTTTGGAAATTGGGTTTGGGAAAGATGTAGGAGGATGAGGAGGAAAGATCCACAGCATAATGCATCTTGAATTCTTCTGGGGTGTGGAGATGCTGGCCTGCCACAGCACCAGAGGGAGCACTGCATCCAGCTCTGGAGTCAGCACAGGCAAGAAACAGTTGGAGCGGGTCCAGAGGAGGCCACAAAGATGATCAGAGGGCTGGAGCACCTCCCATACAAGGACAGGCTGAGAGAGTTGGGGTTGTTCAGCCTGGAGAAGAGATGGCTCTGGGGAGACCTAATAGCAGCTTCCAGTACTTGAAGGGGGCTACAGGAGAGATGGGGAGGCACACTTGATCAGGGAGTGTATGATAGGACAAGGGGTAACAGTTTTAAGCTGAAAGAGAGTAGGTTTAGATGAGATACAAGTAAGAAATTTTTTCATGTGAGGGTGGTGAGGCAGTGGCCCAGGTTGCCCAGAGAAGCTGTGGATGCCCCATCCCTGGAGGTGTTCAAGGCCAGGCTGGATGAGGCTTTGAGCAACCTGCTCTAGTGGGAGGTGTCCCTGCCTGGGGGAGGGGGGTTGGAACTGGATGATCTTCAAGGTACCTTCCAACCCAAACCATTTTGCGATTCTATGATGATATGACAAACTAGTCTCTCAGAAGGATTAAGATACAGGGACTCTGCTCATTATCAGAGGTGTTCGCTTGTAACTTTCTCCCTCTGTTTCTTTCTTTCTCTCTCTGGAGAGAATGCCTTTGCTTCACTTTTTTTTCTGTTCCCTTTCTTCCTGGTAATATCTATGCTCCCTCTCCCCTAACAATTTACCAAGCAAGGGCTCTGCTGCAGACACCACTGCTGTAATGACAATGGTAACCAGTCATATTTGCATAATATCCATCACCCCATGGCCTTTGCAAGCTTTGCAAAGCTTCCAAGCATCATTTGCATTTTTCAGTTAGAGATACTGACCTGTAAGAAACTGAAGTTGATTTATTCAAAATCTACAGCCTGCAGAGGTCATGTTTATATACTCCTAACATTTTTCTGGCCTTAAGATTTATATTTCTATTTCTGTGCAGGCCAGACAATGAATTGGCAGCAAAGCTAGCCCTGCTTCTGCAGTCTTGCACTTTTCATGATATTCTTCACCTTTGTTCTGTTTCGGACGTTGGAAGTGATGGCAGTTGGGAAACATGGTATTTTCTGTCAAGTCAGTGAGCCGAACCATGGCAAGGTTTTGTCAGCCAGCCCTACTGTGTTGCATGTTCAGATCTGGCAGCTCTTTATTGTCCCCCTCCCTGTACAGAGACGGACTATTACTCCTTTACCGCTTAGTGGCCTCCAGCTCACCCAAAGCAGATGCTGGCAGCTGGCAGGTATTGGAAAACAGGCGTTTGTCCACCTTGATTGAAGGTCCTGCATTGGGTCCTCTGATCATCACAGTGTGGGGCTGTGAGCAGCAGGTGAGATGAAAGACAGCACCTGTGTTTAGCAGGCATCAGCCCATGGACAATTGTGTCCTCTGTGGAGTTAGGTGATATCTTGTAGGTTAGGTGAAGGGAGGCTTTGACTATTTCAGTGATGCTTGAACGATGGCCTTAGGCCCTGAACCAAACAGAGGTGCTTCAGTACTGTAAAGGCCAGGGAATAAATTGTGAACAGTGGGAACTGTTGCATTTCAAAGTTCATACAGTGCTAAGAACAGTACTGGGACTCGAGTAGAGTAGGTATGAGAGTAATAAAATGGACAATTAAATTGGTCTTGTTAGAAGATATGCTCCTGCTTTCACATGTCAGTCCTGCGCCTCGTGCTCCCAATGCTTGTTACTCATCTTGAAAAATTTCAGTACAAAACTCCCATGTTGCAGCTGAACAAAATTGCTTCAGATCGTTGAGAATTTCCCTGCCTGATCATTACACAGGGACAAGACAGAGCCCTTAGGATGCTCATCTTGGATTTATGCAGCAGTCTGTGGAAACCTGCTGTAGTCAGAGTGCTTGGAGTTGGTTTGTGCCTTTATGAAAGATGTGTGGAACAGTATGCAGGGCCCCACCAGGCAAAAACTACTGGCCAAGGAAGGTGTTTTAGTAGCCCTCTGGGATGGCTTCACACAGGAATATGGGGTGGGAGACCCCTCTCCCTGAGGAAGCTAAGCGGAAGGCACTAAGGGAGATGAGCCAAGTATTTCCAAGGAAAATGCTTTTAGAAGAATGAGTTGACAAACAGCTGGCCTAACATTTTGAGACATGAGCCACTGGTTGCACTTAATGTGAGGATATATTAGTTCAAGGTGCTGATTGTGACTGTTTCTATACCCAAGCCTTGAGTGTCGCGCATCTAGAGCCTTTCCTGGAGTCCTTCATGGCAGAAATCCTATGTGCCATGAAGACCTGCTCTCAGAAGAGAAGCAGCAACTGATTGTTGCATGCTTTTCCTA
>NW_010100455.1:5435-36851 GCF_000699245.1 Pterocles gutturalis | reverse complement strand
TGCTGTCAGCTAATTTGTGTTCCTACAGCATTAGCACCCGGAGGCCCCTCAGGGTGAGGACCTCTCTGCATGAGGTGCTCTGCAAACCGCTGCATGGGCTCAGGACCTTGCAGTTTCAGGATTTTCTTCAAAGTGCCTCAGTAAGGAGAGGAGACCTTTCCGTGCTTTTGGTCGAGGCTGGGTTATGCTCAAGGCAATGGTGTGTCAGTGGAAGTGGCAGTCCAGTGCTTCCCTTAAATCCAAGTACATTTATATTAAAAGGGAGCAAACTATGCTACCCCCATTGTTTTTCAGTTGTTCTTGGGGCAAGGCAAGTGTGACATTACAGATCTTTGTTACCAAATGTGTGAAACCTGCTCCTGCTGCAGCCGCAGGGTTGAGTTCAGTGGGAACAGCTCCAACATGCTACGCTGGTTCCAACAGCAGTAGGCATGGGGAGAGACTTGCCTCTGGTGCCATGCCCGTACAGCCACAGGGAGAGCAGCTGCTGGGGCGAGTTTCCCTCGTTATACTGAGAGCAGTCTTCCTCCAGCATTTGGACATGTTTTTGACAGAATGTGGAAAATGCATAGCTTGACTACATTTTTATATGGTTTCAACACCACCTTTCATAGGAAGGAACCCCTGTAGGCAGGGCAATGCCAGGGATCGGTGGCTGTCACTTCCACTAGCAGTGTTATTTTTCCATGCAGGTTCCTGATGCTGCAGGGGAACCCACCAGCAGCTGTATCGGGCCCACCAACTGATAGTACATCGAGTAGACCCTCGTCTGCAAAGAGCCCATCATCCCCCCGCCATGGCAAAGCAAGATGATTTTGCAGCAGGTAAAGGGCTGCAGCAGACGGGAGACTTCTTCAGCCAGGGCTTGTTGCAATCCTGTTCCTGCAGCCTTTGCCTGGAGGATGTTCACCTGCAGCGCTGGTGCCGGTGCCCACGACTGCTGCTTGGTTCAGGGAGGCAGAGCATCTACAAAAGCTGCATTCAAAGCGCTGATCACAAGACCCTGGTGATGCTGGCAAGTGCAGCAGCTGTTCTTCGTGCTGAACAAGTGAAAGCCCAGCCATAGAGGCTGTGTAATGGGGAAGATATTGGCCAGGACAAAGGACAGGTGAACATGCTGTGTATAATTTTGAATTTTCAGGAGCAGCCAAGATCAGAATTTTTTTGAGGCAGGCCATGTTTATGTTGGGTTAGGGTGTCTCTGCGCTAAAGAAAGCAGGGAATAAAGCCCTGTAACTGTGAAGCAGAACAAAGGGGAAGGTTGTCCTTGCCGCAGCAAGTCGAGACTACCACACCAAAAATGTGTAGAATTCACACCAGAAACCTCACCAAAGAGAGCACATAGTAGATATTGGCCAAAAAACACCAAAATACTGGATGCTCAAAACCACACAAGGTTACAAAAAACCAACCACAGGCTGGATGGTTAAAACACTAAAACATACTAAACCAACTTGTAAACACCACAGAAATGCCTTAGTAACCCCAAAAACACGTCTCAAACTGAAAAGCCTGCCAAAAAACAAATACAAAAGCACCAAATACATTTTGGACTGTCAGAAACACCTTAGCAATGCCTTAGAAAGAGTCAAAGAGTAAGTGTTAGATGCATGCCAAAAAAAGCCAGACATGCTACACACTGAAAAACTTGCCAAAAATGGTGTGGCATATGCACACCAAAAGAACCACCCTGTGAATCAAAAGTTTGTCTTTGGTTAGTGAGGGGAGTAAAGGCTTTGGTGCCTTATTCTTGGCTGCTTCCTATCAGCAAGGGAGAGGGTGATTGCCTATTGCCTTTTGACAAGCCAGGTGTTTGAGACAAGCCAAGGCCTTCCCTTCTCAGGGCCTTTGACAAGCAGTGAGTCCTTTCCAGTCAGTTGTTTGTAGAGCTGGGGTGGTGTTGGCACAGTTGATGCAGGTGTGAATTCTGGAGCTGGGTGTTTTTGGTAGGAAGGTCGTTCTAGACCACGTTCTAGCTCGCTTTATGGTTCTAGATGAATTTCTAGATCAGGTTCTAGCTCACTTGAAAGTTCTCGAGCGGGCTCAAGCCTGCCTTATGGCTCCATTGGGTTCTGAGGGGGGAACACCTACTTCAGGCAGTTGTTTTGCCATCTCACATGGATTTGGGCTACTTAATGATTATGACAGCAGTCTCACTGGGGTATTTGCCTTTCTTCTTTTCCTTTCTTTTTTTCTCTTGCATGCTTTTTTCCTTCTTTGGGGCTCTTTTGAGCCTTCAAGGCTGTCGTGGTTTATAACACCACGGGGACAGTTTTTGCTAAACACCTGGTGGGCTGAGGCAGGGACAGGGTGTGCCTGCTTGCTGAGACGTCTTTCTGCTTTACAGAAATACTACTACTACTTTACTGGTAGTCTTCACTGAGGACAGGAGTTAGCAGGCTGTTCAGTGCTTAGCACAAAATGCTAGTATGTGTGACCCCAGCGCTGGGGATGGAGGTGATCTCTCCCACCTTTCTCTCCAAGCCTCGACCCAGGACCCCCAAGAGAGGGAGGTGAGCAGCGCTGCCTTGGAAACCATGCAGATGCAGGAGAAGCTGAAGACAAGGAGGATGCCTGAGGGTCTGTTAGCCTCACAGAGAGGTAAGGCAGGAGCCTGCCCACTCTCCTGTGGGAAAAAGAGTATTTTCCCGGTCTAGAGAGCCAGCGCACATTCCTAGTGAACAGTTCTTCCCTGCACGTGCTCCCCTGCAATAGCCTTCCCTGCTCTCAGGTCCCCTCCTGTTGCTGTAGGGACTTACAGCTGTGGGGCAGGGAGTGGAGCAGGAGAGTGTATGTGTAGGTGATTTCTGGGTAAGCACAGGTCTGTGGGCTCGCTGTTGCCTGACAGGAGCCCAGAGGACAAAGGTGTTCCTCTGGTGGCTCAGTGGAAGTGGGTAAGTGTTGTCCACTGGCCTGCTTCAAGTGGCTGCCAGCATGAGCATGGTTTCCCAGGCAGTTATTTAGAAGTTTCCAAGAAAACTGTCCGATGAAATATCTAGCTTCAGGTGCTTTAGGTTTGCAGTGCTGCTTCTACTAAGCTTTGTGTCTCTGCTTTGCAGGCCTGGCTGGCTGCAGTGAGTCTATGGGCTCTACTTCCTGGGCCGGCTCCCTGGAGGCTCCTGGTAACCTGCAAGCCTCTGCCTCCAATCCAGAACAGCCATCCTTCCTTAGAGCCCAGCAGGATGAGCCCCGGGGAAAATGGCACAGGCTGTGGTGACAGTGACAGGAATAACGAAGAGCTGATGTTGAAAGGAAAAGTATGTCAAGTAAGGATACAAAGCACAATCATGTATGGTGGATCCCTGGTTTATTTCCTGTATGCAGAGCTCCGAGACCTTCTTTCCCTGTGTTTCAAGGCCAGGGAAGCAGCAGAGTCCAGGAAGGGCTCATCTCGACATTGCGCTTCAGGCTGTCTTTGCAACCTGCATATGCAGACTTCATGTCCTCAGCATATACCAAATACGAGAAGATGTTGTTACATAGTTCCTGTGCTCTCTAGTGGCTCCTGCTGTATTTTATGACTTAGAGAACACCAGCAAGCAGTCAGAGCAACTAAATGTGTCTAATCTGCTCAAGCATATCCTTCTACAGTTAGTAAAATGCATATACAGAATCATGGAATCATAGAATGCTTTCCGTTGGAAGGGACCTTAGAGACTATCTAGTTCCAAACCCCTGCTATTGGCTGGGACACCTCCCAACAGATGGTATCTGTGAATGGCAGTTAACTGTTGCAGACACACCAGTGTCTTGGTGGCTTGGAAAAAAGACTTTTGCAGGAGCAGTCAGTCCTCCAAACTCAACTTTAGGCTGTCTCAGCTTTTGAGTTATAGAGCCTTCTGCAGAGGTATCTCTAACAACATTTCTAGAGTTCAGCGGCCCCTGCGCAGCTTCATCTCTTCCACGCGTCTGTCTGGGGGTAAGTGACAGGAAGTGGCAGTTCTCGCCACGGGGAATGGAGTCCACACCCCATCCACTGGAGTGCCTTTCCAGGAGGGACAGAAGCTGCAGATGTTTTGATTTTGCCATGGTGGGTAGGAGAAGGCAGATGAGTAACAGTAAACAGGATAACCAATAAGAGGCTTATGTACTTCATTTCAGCCTTGCAGATAAGGGCCAAATGTATCCCTGACACTAACTCTGTAGGTTTCACTGGCACTTGAACAGATCCTGATTTGGTTCTTTAGCTGTGACAAGAATGATGGGATACCAAGGAAGGGTGTGTGACTGTCCTTGCTCCCTCCATCCTCCTTCCTACCCATGGCATGGAGAGCCTGAAGTAATTTCAGCAGGCAGAGACCTTGCACAGAGCAGCAGGGTGGGGAGCTCTGCTTAACTTCATAAATGACAGTGAGCCTGAGATGATGAATTGTGTGGGAGCTGGAGAGCACCGAGCATCCAGAGAGTACGTTAGTATCTGGGCCAAAAGGCTGATGGAGGAAGGGCAGAAGCAGAAAAAATGATGGGCTTGAGCAAAGCAAGTTTTGACAGCATGCAAAATGACTTTGCAGGCAGTCGGCTGGAGTTCAGCTGGTGTGCTTTAGGGACAGGGGGAGGATAGTGATCTAAACCCATTCCCGTACCATCAGAAAGGCTAAGAGAGGCAATGGCACCCCAGAACATCTTATGCCAAGCACATGGATGCCAGGTGGGAATGCAGCCACTGCCAGAGAGGTGAGCAAGGGGAGAGAGCTGGCAACAGCATGGGACACAGTCTCTCCCTCACCACTTCCCTTTCCATTGCCCATCCTAGGCCAAGCTGCTCCATCAGTTTGACTTTTCCTGCCCAGTCTTAGCTAAGAGCATGGCTAAACTTCTTGTGACATCAAGGGGGATGGCTGGATGCTCAAGCTGAGCGCTGTGTTCCGTATTTCCAGGCCCTTCTATTGCTATCATGAGGATGGGAAGTCACCGGGCCTGGAGATGTCCCCCTGCCCTGGAGATGAGGTAAGCCAAGGTGTCTGCTTCTCCAATATCCCATTCCCCTCACACTTCTCATCTTGTGAGATTATTTTCCAGTCATCTCTCCAATGTATTTAGGCAAACTTCTCTGCTTTCACCATTTTGTGAATCTATGATGATCCTGCACAACGTCAAAACCAACATCGTACGCTCTAAGAGCAGGGGTGGCGGTGGGGAGGAGGAGGCAGGAATAAGAGGACCTTAAAAGCAAGTCTGGAGGACTCTGATTCACACTTTAATCTTTGTGGTGCCATTTGGGAACTGTATTGCATGAGTCTGAATAGAGCATCTGGTTTTGTGTGTGATCTTTGACTGCCAATGTCTGTACCTGCAAGAATACGTTAGGGCAAATATTGTCTATTGTAGAGCTGTCTACAAATTCAGATGCTGCTTCTGTAAATGTCAGTCATAACTTGTATGTGTCTGGGCCTTCCCTGTGAAATGAAAGCCCAGGTAAATCTCTGTTTATAGATGTATGATCCTATAGATACTTAATATTTACATATGTCTTTAAGATCAAAGGGGGCAAGGTGCTAGAGAACAGTTATAGGGCTGTAACTGATGGGAAGATATTTCCTTGGATATGCATGAGGAAATCTAGCTGTCAGCCTTATCTGAGTTATAACAATAAAAAAGGAGTCAAAGAAAGATAGTTCCAATTCAAATGCTTCAGCATGGCTTTTAAAGAGCAATCTGAATATCCTTGCCTACCAGTCGAGTTGAAAAACCCTTTTTTCTTCTTGAAAGAGCAGGCAGGTGTAATATTGCTCTCAGGAGACAGCAGTGGTATTGCCATGTGTAACAAGATGCTGCCGTAAGTTTCAGTAATGACCAGGGAAAGTCAGGCTTCTGCAGCAGTATAAAGGTAGCTGCCCTCAATACAGACTTACGACTGGCTTAACATCTCTTGCTGATTCAGAAAGCAGGTATGTAACAGTGAGAGCCACTTTGCTTCAAAAAGGAGAGACAGCAGAACTGGATAGTTAAGGTCTAAATTGAAGAATGATTCCTGTGTTTCAGCTGGAGCTTGATGAACTCTGTGTGACTACAGAAACTGAAAGTTTAATGGCAATTAATCAGCTTTGCATATGGTTGGTTTTATGGGTTGTCTTTCCTCCTTCATCAGAATGACCTTGCAAAGAAAGTTTGCCTCCTTTAATGCTACCCCTCCTTCTCTATCTATCCTCACATATTCTTTTCTCCTTAATTTTCCCAAGGCAAAGATCAGGCAGCAGAGGTGAAGAGAAGACTGTTAAGTCTCCAGGTAGGTACAGTGCATGGCTGCCCTAAAATGAACACAGGAATCCTGACCCATGGATGGCACTGTGAAACTTTGGTCGAAAACCATCCTGTAGGTTGTTTCAGTTCCTCATAATTGAGAGCTCCGGCGGCTCTCACAGAGCTCAGTCATTGGGAAATGTGCTCTGGTGATCCAGTGAAAATTACTCCAGCATGGAGTTATGAATGGCAGGAGATGGAGGGGTACCTTGGGGCTCTGGAAATGCACAGCAGGACATTACGACATTCCTCTACCTCATGCTCATACCTTTTATCTTCCTGCATGCTCTCTAATGTCAGAAAGATTGCAGAAAAATGAGGCGTTTTGCATGAAACGAGAAATGTTCCCACTCCTTCCTCCTACACTTGAAGGAGAAAATCTTCCTTTGGAGCAGTTTTGGAACGGAATCATTTGAGATCTGAAGTAGATTTATCAACATTGCCTATTTTTACACTGGGAGAAAGAGTGAAACCTTGTGTGATAGGAAGTTCTTGAGAATTTTCCATTTCCAGAGAAAGGGACTTAAAAAAGGATCCAGACTATGCTGGATCTGAGCTTTCTGTCCTCTTAAAGCACAAGCCTAAATTAAATGATAGAATCATAGAATGGTTTGGGTTGGAAGGGACCTTAGAGATTGCCTAGTTCCAACCCCCCTGCCACGGGCAGGGACACCTCCCACTAAAGCAGGTTGCTCAAAGCCTCATCCAGCCTGGCCTTGAACACCTCCAGAGATGGGGCATCCACAGCTTCTCTGGGTGACTTGTTCCAGGGTCAGAACTCATGCTGCTCAGTTGTGAATTTCTTCCTCATCTTCCTCATCTAAACCTACCCTCTTTCAGCTTAAACCAGTTACTCTTTGTCCTATCACCACACTCCCTGATAATGCTGAGTAATGAACTGAGGTTTCATTTTTGCAACTCGTTTACCTCAAACCACATAAGCTAGGTTTATTATTACAAATCTCTTGCCCTGCTGTATCTGCATATGTCAGTACTGCAAACTAAGGTTGGGTTACGAGATGCCTCCTGGCTTCTTCCGCTTTCCCACCTTTCATTACCGCTGCCAGTAAGAGTTCTGCAAGACAAAATGTGGTGCCTCTTTGTCAGCCAACACTTTTAAGTTGAAAACCTCAGTTCCACTGTTGCTGTCCCTTTGCCATCTGTGGGTATGCAGCAATAGGAAAGATAAGAATACAACAATTTTTCCTGATTCAGAAAAAGGGATAAGATCCGCTGGTCCCTCAGCTCAGTGTTAGTTCTGCCAAATGACGGGCATGTCCCATAGGAATGATTCCTTTATTGCTGATATGCAGCTAGGATGCTGAACGCAAGTAGGGAGAAGTATTGCTGAGTAAGGAAGGTAATGGTTTTTCTGGATACATTCTGGACTAGAAGTGATCTATATCATTAAGGCATCTCTCTTTCTCTCTTTTATTGTTGACCTGATCATTCCACAGGGAAAAAAAAATCCTGATTTAAGAAAGTTATTAATTTTTTAAATGCTTGGCTATCACATGATTTTGTCACTTGTGAAGCCAGCTAAGGAATTATTAGTTCCCACAGTTTTAACAGCTCTGTTGGAGAGTATTTCAGAATGAGCTTCACTGTGGTATTCCCATTAAGAAAATCAGCTTTCAGTGAGGCTGCCCAGGAAGTGGGCTGATCTGCTACAATTTAGAATGAAACCCCTCGGGGAAAATGAATTCTAGCTTCGAGAACACAATTCTGGTTTTGGTAACACTCCTAAGCTTTTCTTTAAATACCCTGTAAAATATTCCAGCAAAGAGGAGGAAATACTGATTCTTACAGCTACAAAGGCATATAGCTATTAAAAAACAAGAGTTATTTTAGTAACAGCTGCTCACCAGAAGCCAAAGGCTGAGGGCTTTATCATGTAATGGGTATGATGAGCAATGTCACTTCTGCTGCCAGTGCAGTATGGTAGTTAGTGTTTGTAGAGGTGATATGTTCTTTGCTGTTCTCATATACAACCTATATCCATGTCTTATCAGAGCGCCAGACTGTTATCCAGCCTCTGTCCCCAATAAAAGGTGTCCCACTCAGCCAGGCCAAGGAGACGGATCATCTCAAGAGCGCTGACCTCCTGAGTGACCATGACTGCCCAACTGACAGCAATGGAAGGGTAAGAACCAAGGACAGGGGCAAGCAGGCTTCCTTTTCAGTGGCTGTTCAGTGTTTAGCACAAAATACCACTGAAAATCCTCATCTTTCTCTCTTGGGGAGCAGATTCTCTTGGGAATACAGCTGCAGAGCAATTGCTTAGGTATTTTCACTGGTGCAGAAGGCGCGGGTTGGGAGATAGTGCTAAGGTTACTCAAGAACCATTCTTTGTGTACGAAGGCCAATTTAGAGCAGATGTTAATTGCAGAGCAAGTGACATGCCAGTGAACAGGTGAAAAGTGCATGCTTGGAAGCACAGGAGCAAAGATTTTAGAGTTGGGTGTAAGCAAGGCTGCAAAAATAAAATGGGAGAGCTTGCTTTTCCTTGGTTACCTTTCTTGCTGTATCTCACAGCCCTCTAATTTTCATTTTTTCTGTTCATTAAGAACAATATTTCTCCAACTTGTTTTTACATGACCCCTTTCTTGGACTCCTGTGTTCTCAGAGAGCAGCTGAGTCCTTCAGACACAAGGAAGTAAGAGGCAGCTGCAATTACTGGCTGTGAGTGTTAAGAAAAAGGAGTTTACCTCTCCTTGTTGGCTATTGCAGATGGGGTTTATTCCTGTGCCCTGGCCTGCAGGAACCGAATGGCCTGTTCACTGGTCATGTGAGCTCTTCATATGTCTTGGAGCACTCCTATGACCTTCTTGGTTCAAGCAAGGCCTCCTGACAAATTGAGAAAGTATCCTGGACCAGTGAAAGGTTATGGCAATGAGGTGTTACACATTACTGGGTGTAATTGTATGCCAAGGTAAGGAAAAGAGGAATTCTTCTGAAACTCTGGTGATGTGCATGGAGCTGCATTAAAGACAATGGCACTCTACCACTATGTTCCTGATGAGGTGTTGTGTATGGTTTGTGTATCTCTCTTTATGCTCCATGATTTATTTCCATTGCAACTAGGTCCATGTTGTGTTGGCGAAGTCAGCTCAGAAGAAAATAGATCAGATGCTCATGAGAGCAATGGAGCTTTTCCGGAAAGAGAAAGAGAGAGAAAAGTCCTTGCGGGTCCCTACAGAGCGCGTTGACCCTGCAGATGCAGCCCACCAAAGTAAGTGGTTGCTATAGTTATGGGTCTTTTTGTTCACTTGCTTGCGATGTGTATAGTGTTGCAAATGTCTGTGAAATTTTTCTACAGGAAAGATGAGGAGGCACTCTTGATCAGGGAGTGTAGTGATAGGACAAGGGGTAATGGTTTTAAGCTGAAAGAGGGTAGGTTTAGATTAGATTTTAGGGAGAAATTTTTTTCCTGTGAGGGTGGTGAGGCACTGTAACGGGTTGCTTAGGGAAGCTGTGGATGCCCCATCCCTGGAGGTGTTCAAGGCCAGGCTGGATGAGGCTTTGAGCACCCTGCTCTAGTGGAAGATGTCCCAGCCTGTGGCAGGGGGGTTGGAACTAGATGATCTTTGAGGTCCCTTCCGACCCAAACCATTCTATGATTCTATGGAATCAGATTGGAAGGCTGTTGCACTTGCATCTGAGTGGGAGTTCAAATAGGATTTATTTCTGCTTTCCAAAGAAAAATACAGAGGCATCAAGTGTCCTGCCTGTGACCCATGCTAAGTCAGTCACAGAATACTCCCCCTGTCCTATGAAGTTTTTCAGACTGGATAATTCTCTCTTGCAAACTACATTGACGCTTCAGACTCCCTAACTGAGAGTAACCTCTAGGAAAGGTGAACGGGTGGGTCCACATGAATGCTTTTCAATCAAGGTGCAACCTGCAAGAAACAAAATCAAACCATTTCTAATTAAAATGCAGAAGATTTGCTCACGTGATAGGACAGATTATCCTGCTCACACCACTCCCTACTGAGGAGCTCGCATTGCAGAGCTGTGCTGGAGCCCTTAGCCACGGTTTACGTGTTATCCCCATGAGCAAGCAGCATTTCTGACTTAATGGCAGCTGACAGGCTCTGATTGTACTGCTGCATGCGTTACCGGGAGTGCAGTGGCAGTGAAATTAGAGTCAGCGCTCAGCCCAAGGGCATCAGACAAAGTTATCTGCTCTTTTAATGCTCTTCTTCTGTGAAGTACTGGTGAGGAGCCCCAGAAATGTAACTTCCCTATCCAGCCTCTGAAAGAGGAAAGCAAAAGAAAGGCAGTACTGAGTTTTCCTCATTTCTTAGGGAAAGCATCACTGCATTCTGTGGTCGCTGTCCCACGCTGGTGTGCATCTGTTGATACTTGAGTTGTATGGGACAACAAAGGAATGTTACCCAGCTCCAGGAAGATTTCTAGCGCTTTCCAAGCCCATAGCCACCCTGTCCAGCACTCTCCACTGACAAGGTCCTTTTTGTTCTCTGCAGGCTTTAGCCTACCGCCTGTCAATGGTCCAGTTTCCATTGCACCCAGGATGAGCAATGGAGGCAGTGAGAGCACTGGCACGGCCTTGAGGAAGCGGGTCACCAGGCCCTTGCTGCCCAGCATCCCTGTCACCAGCCAGCATTGCAGCTTCCCGCACAACTCCTCAGGTGAGCCGGCTCCGCTGCAGCCCCTGCACTGGCTCTTTTCCTTGCACAAGGAGCACAAAGAGCCTCATTCCTCAACCACAGGCAGGATCTTGGGTCCAAAGCCTGTCCTGAGTATTGAGAGCAAGCCTGCTTTGGGTCCACCCCAGCTTGGTGATACTGGAGCAGTTGGTGCTTACAGACCCATTGAAAAGTTGAGCTGAATGAAGTAGTGGTAAAGCCTTAAGCTCTAGGCTTTGCCTGTGCTAATAGTCCAAAATACAACACTGGTGCTGGAAGGCCGCTGTATCTGCAGGGCTGAGCTGGAGTGCAGTCTGGCAGGGTGTGCTCACTGTGCACATATATGTACCATCATGATCAATTGGCCACTCACCATCTTGGCCCTCTGCCTGTGCTGCTGTCTGACTCTCCAGACAGCTTTTCTACTATCGCAGCAAGGCTTGTCCCTGCATGGAAATGAGTGACTTGGTGCAATCACGCTATTGCACCTAGAAGTGCTTAATGGCCTCTGGCCTCTCATCCACTGCCTGCAATGCAAACTGGGAACAAACAGTGCCCTTTGCTCACCCCACCCAAATACAGTGGCTGTGTGTAGCAGATGTCATACACGAGAGGCTGCCTGGTGCTCCCAGGCTGTTTGCTACCTGCAATAAATGTACAGCAGATAGTGGGAACACAGTGATTCTCAGTGACCCTACAGAGTCCATAGCAGTTTATCTAGATTCTGTGCAATATTGATACTCAGTACTTTCAGACAGCTCAGATGTTTTCATCAACATGCTAGAAAATGAGCTTTTGAGGGCAAGACATGAAGTTTTTGACCTACTGTGCTTTTGGTAACAAATAGGTTTCCTAACAAATGCATTTGCTATCTGAATTTTCTTACACCTTGTATATTTATCATCAAGAGAGTGTGTTTGCCAACAATTTGCATCTATATTTACATATTTTTATTCCCCGTTCACATTTGGAAGGCTTTTTTGTTCACAACTATCTAGACTAGAAATTGCATTTTTCCACAAGAGAACGCTTGGGCATTGCACAGTGTGCAAACATGTACATTTGATGACAAATTTCACCTCAGCATCTTTGAAATACAGCCAGTGGGTACCTCTGAAATAGTAAATATTCTTAACGCTTGGAAAATAGCAAAATCCATAAACTACTACTTTCCCAATAGCATGCTAAAATGTAGGTGCACTGAGCTGCCTTCTGTCTAGAATACTTGAAGTAAATGGGAACAGAGGCACTGCTGGATTTAGAGGCTCGGCTATCCATGTTCCCTGGTGGTTGCTCCTTGGGGATTCGCCCGAGCCCAGCAGGACCCGGTTGTTCAAGCTCTGTCCTCACCGGGGGCAGCTGGAGGTGCTTCCTCAGAAAGTTACAGGGTACCTCTGTCCCCAGCGCTCCAGGTAACAGGGAGCTGATACAGAGGGACCTGTATGGACTGGGGAGGCGGCTCTGTGTGTGCAATTTTCAGGTTTCCACAAGGAGCTGGTGCCCAGCTAGGGGTGACTGGGAGATGGTTGGGTGCTGGGGAAAGCAATGAGCCAGAGAGCAGGGAAGTCTTGGAACCAATACCATTCTGCACCCATATGTAATCATGGCTGGGAGACTGGGTTACTGCTCGCTGGTGGGGTGCCTCGCCTTGGTGTATGCAATGCCAGCATCTGACCCTCTCCTTACAGTGAACTCGTGGCCGGCCACTGCTCTGGACTTCCTGGGGTGTGGAGAGGCGCCAGGGTGCAGGGACGCCCAGGAAGCCAGACCCTTCGCAAACCCGGATCAGGAGTTGCTCAACGTGCTCATGTGGCTCAACAGCGATGACTGGTAAGAAAGCCCCTGTTCACTGCCTGCATAGGAGGCCCAGGAGCGCCTATGGGGAGTCCCTCTTTCTGAGAAAGGGACTGAGACGTGGTGCAGAGTTGCTCAGCCTGTCGTTTCTCCTGAAGGGCTTGTGGCAGGAAACAAGGAAAAAGAAAAAAAAGTCTTTTAGGAATCCTGCACATTTAGAATTCACTTTCTTCCTCCTCACTCCTTAGTATGGGCCAAAGATGTTTTGTTGATAGTCACAGTGTGTCCTGCAGTTAAGACACCGACAGGAGGAGACTCTACAGATTTCAGATGACATTGGTTGTCTTTTTGATTTCTGGGTCAGCAAACACTCACTAGGGCTCCGTTCACGCTGGGATAACCATGAAGAATCTTCCATGATGCATCTCCTTAAGCAATTGCTTTGTTTTGCACCTCTCCCCTTTCTCTCTCCTGTTTCTGTCTGGTGTCCTGTGAGGTGCAGAGAGCTGCTGCAGGTGTGGGGGTCCAGGTAACACTCAGGGACCCCAGTGGGGATGGGTCCCCAGTCCTGCCCCGCAGCCCTGGTGAACCAGTAACTGCATTATACGCCTTCATGTAGCTCAGGTGTTTCACAAATCAAGTGCTGAAAGAGGCAGGGTTTTACTACTTTTTTTTCAGTCCCACTCCTGAACTGCCCTCCAGGGATGGCAAAGAGGGAAAATGCCCCAGTCACAGCCAGACGGGACCATATCTCAGTGACAGGGTATGGGGAGGGTGCAAGAAACAGAAAGATAGCACAGTCTCCCAGTTTCTACAGAGCAGTGACATAGGGACTTCATGTGCCAGGGGTTTCAGAAAGGCTGTCTTGCTTAATAGCCACAAATTAACCCATCCACTCTGAAACCATCTGTTTGCCTTTTGGGTTTATGTATGCTTTTGACTGCCACAATTAAGTTGTGTTTGAGAAGCAGCTCCCTTTGTTTGAGCCAACACCCTTGTTATTTCAGAGGGTGCTGCCTAGTTCTTGGGTGGTGAGAAAAATCAGTCTTGCTGGTACTTGCCTTTCAGGCAGCAGAAGGCAAATGGACTCCTCAATGTCAGACGCCTGGCTATCTGCCAGTCTGAAGTCCTTCTTTGTAGACTTCATGATGTTTCCTTGGCAGTTACCAAAGAGGTAAAAACATTGTGTTTAATTGAGTAGATAAGTGCTCGCTCATTGACATGTATGCTCAGCGTCTGCCTTCATGACTGTTTTTAGTCCTCATTTTTCTAATAGCTGTGTCACCTATTTATATGATCGGTCTGTACACATAGCTATATTTACTGGTGGGTGGGGCATGTGTCTCTCTCCTCTTTGAGCTAGATGTCATCATAATGCAATATACAAATGCAGAAATTGAGACACTAATCAGGTGATTTGCCACAGCCCAAATGACTGCCCAAGCTGTAATTAAACACTGCAGCTTTTGCCTCCCAGCTTCCTCCCACCTCCTCCTCCTCAACATCTTGGGGGATTGACTGCAGGTAGTTATTTTCCAGTGGTTCCTGATAATGTTTTCTGCTGCTTCCTTTCTGTGTGCTTTTTGGTAATTTGCCGTTTCCATTGATTGATCTGTTGCCTCAGTGTACCGGTGGAATTTTGCACTGCAGCCTCTTGGTGCTTGGAGCAGCCTGGCTGTGGGGTTTGCAGGGCAGTTGCGCACAGCTTTACTATCTCATCACTGAGTTAAGAGAGAGGTCTCAACCCAAGCTCCTTAATAACATCTGTGGCTATATTTCCAACTTGGCACTTGTTTGTGGCCTGGACAAGCTGTCCATCACTCTTATTGCACAACTGCCAAACAATAATTTTCCCTTGCTTGGAGAAGACAGTAAGACTTAGCTCACTTCCATGAAAATCAGTCCTTTTCGCCAATATTGAATGATGTTGGAGGCTTGAACGCCCCTTCTACTGCTGGACTCTGCAAACCTTTCTGTTTAGCTATGCAGGACCCAGATTCTCCCACTCTGAGATCAGGGTTAGGAAAAGCCCTTTCAGCTCAGCTAGTTTTCTTTTTTTTTTTTTCTTTCCTCCTCTCTGTTCTACACGCTCATGTGCAGAGACATCTTTCATTTCACTCCAGTCCCAGATTTTGCTTTCACAAGCACTTCTAGCACTTACATTGTTCCGTTTCATGAACAGGCACAACTAATTCTGGCAGAAAGAAGCTTTGGTCTGTCCTTCAAAGTACCTTTCAAGTGAAGCACATGATTCTCCCATGCTGCTTCCTTACCCTTGTGGGAGAGCCTTTTGGAAGCAGGGATCACTCCAGAGCAGCACTGAATGCTGTAGAACTGCACTGATCGCAGCTGTCATTGCAGGTGATCTCCAGGATCCTTGAGTCCAACAGCTAGAGTTCTCCTGAGTAGACGGAGCAGCAGATGGGCTCAAGTCCCTGCTGTGAATTAGTCTGTAGACTTGAACCCGTATTTTCTGTTTCCTCGTTGCGTGTTCAAACTGCCAGTGTTGCGTTTTTGGGCAGGAGGAAAGTGCTGCTTTACATCTATCTTGTCTTTATGAATTGTGCCTTTATAGTTTAAAAACAGCCTTTGCTTGAAGTGGTTTGTTTGTTTGTTTTCAGTAAAAGGGCCTAAAATCCAAGCAGTGCACATTCTGAGCTAAATAGCATACTTTGTTCTAGGTGAAACCATGTTTTTTAGGCCTGCAGTCTCTCTAAAATTGTGTTGCACAAGGCCAGAGAAGAAGTTGGCGTCAGAGTAAGTGTGTTTCTGTGCTTGTGGTCTTCCGTGACTGTGCTCTTAAGTTTCACCTGGATGCAGTGAGAAGTCACATTGTGTCCTGGGACTTTTGTCTAGGGGAAGTGATTTTCTTTACTAGGTGGTTCTTATGTTTCCCCTCATGACTTCCCCAGGTGAACAACCTCCGCTCGAAGGTGTCCCACTGTGCCATTGTCACTGTTGGAGAGCTCTTCAAGACCATGAAGAAGCACATGGACCAGGAGGTTGATGAGATTGCTTGGGTCTTGCTGCAGAAGACGGGGGACTCGAGCGACTTCATCCAGAAAGCAGCCAGTCGAGCCCTGGGGATCATGGTGGGCAGCGTGACTCCTGCACGGGCAATGACTGTTCTCATGGCTAGTGGAGTCCAGTATGTCATTCTTCTCTTAGTGCTGTCCTTCACCTTCAGTTGTGTGGGAGGCAGAAGGGGAATGATGGGAGGGAAGGGTCCTTTCTCCTGCATCTTCTATGAACTCAGTGATTAACTTCTCTGATCAACCTCGCTCTCTTCCTCTTGGCATCTACTTCTGCCCTACTGCAGCGTGTTTCTTCTCACAGACTGTCAACTCTGCCTAGACTTGGTGAATGATGGGGAAGTGAAAGTTCCTGAAAGGGTGGTGATACAGCCTTGTGGCTTGTGGAAAGAGGGACAATGGGAATTCCAGCCGTGAGCACTCTGAGATTTCACAATGCTAACCACAGAGGCACTGGGAAAAACCATGCATCCTCATTATGCCATTAACTCAAGAAGTAAGGAGGCTAATTCCTGAGATGTGGAGCACATGGGGAGAACCCGCTGGGTGTGGCACAGCCTGCTCAGCAGGTGCAGCTCCTGCCAAGAGAAGTCTGACCTTCGTGTCCTTATAGCTCCGCTTTCTCTTCAAATGTTAGCCTTTAGATGGTGAGCCACTACAAGTACCTTCACAGGCCAACTCCCATGGGATAGCTGAAGCAAACGCTGCCTGACAAGTCAGCATTAATTGTCTTTCATTTCCCTCTGAGTTAGTTTTGGGAAAGAAACTGAGTATCAGATAGTCCAGGGAGATTGAGTTCCTCCCTCTTCCTTGCAGGTGCCCCTCTGTACAATGCCAGCTTTGTGTTTATCTGAGGACAGGATCTTCTACAGATGGCTAAAATTGCAGCGCAAACAGGCCTCCTTCCCCCAGCAATGACAGGGACCACGCTGTAACCGAGGCCTGTGCTTCTGGCCCTCCTTTTTCCTCTGGCCCAGGGTTTGTTCTCTTGTTTCCAGGCACCGCAACACCTTGGTGCGGAAGTGTGCAGCTGAACACCTGCTGACCGCAATGGAGCGAATCGGAGCTGAGAAGCTCCTGTCGGGTACGCATAACCGCACCGAGCTCCTGGTGCACACAGTGGTGAGGCTTGCTCAGGACTGTCATCAGGACACAAGGTGATGATCTTAATTTCACCTCCTAAAATGTGAAAACTGTTTGATGTCTGGGTATAAACGATAAAACCCCAAAGAATGGAAGGTAAAGTAAACATGAAGAAAGTTACTTCACAGCATGGACAATGTTGTCTGGGGAAATGACTATAGTGGGTAACATGAGATTGTCCAGCAAGAAGGACCATTGCCGAATTCTTGTGACTTGAATGATTCTTTATTCAGATCAACTGAGTTCAGAGTAGTCAGTCAAAGAATTTTGTGTTGGTCTTATGTGCGCAATGCAAGGCTGAAGTCTTGGCCACTGTTCATCACTGAATGATCCCAGGCATTTATTTGTGGTAAGGTTAAAACTGTCCTAGTAAAAGTCTACCTGTCTTCAACCAGTTCAGTCTTTCTAAATTCCTTCTGCAGATGTAGTCTAAGCTAGTAACAAATTTTTCTTCCCAATCACTGTATAATGTTGTTGTCTGTGGCTGAATGACCTACAAATTTCCTCTTGAAAATAGGTGTAATTTCATAGTACCAAAACCAAACCAAACCACAAAGCCAAAAAACCCCCTTACTTTCATTAACAGATGTCAGGAACATATGAGCAACTGGTTGCCCATGTTGTCCTGTCCCACTCGGTGGGTGAGGGCAAGGTTCCTTTCGGATATCTGCATGGTAACCTGGAACAATAATGTTATTAAAAAGATGGAAAATGTAGAATGTAAATTGTAGCAGAATGACAAAAGATAAATGACTTGTCAAAGAAAACTTATGACAATACTATCACCCACTGACAACACTAAAACCTACAACAATGTGACATCGAATAATGATGTAATGAAGTTAGTTAGAGACAGAGGTGAGAGAGAAGGAAACTCAAAAAGAGAAGGGAAACCAGAAAGAGAAGCAGGACAGAAAAGGTGAAAAGATTCCAGAATTATGTTACCACTGTTGGATTCAGCTTGGTCTCTGCTTGAAGTTGTGATCCTCAAGTGGCGAGCACGCACCTTCCCATTGTTAACTCATCTTTTCTAGACAAAAGTTCTCAGGTCTCTGCCTAACTTTCTTCAATTAACATAAAAAGCGATGGAGGTGTCTCCTTAATTTGCATGGGAAGAACCATCTTTTTGCGCATGCATCAAGGAGGACCCTTTCAGCCAATTGGGTTGGTGGTCATACAGACCCTGTATTAGATTAACTTTGGCTGAACTTTCCTTGTTGGTGGCTCAGCGGTGAGGGGGGTGACCTTGTCAGCAAAGGAGTTAAGGCTAAGTCTTTCAATACATTGCACACCTCCTCTTATCAGCAAGGAGTTTACAACCTAGATGTCTGAGACAAACTATTTGTCTGCAAAGCTGTTGTCAGACAATTGCCCTTCATCCCCCATTTGACAGGCAGTTGCAGTCCTCTGCGACAAACCCCTTTCTCTTTTTGTCCCTTACACATGTGCATACACGTAGTGTGGAATAATAACTAGTAAGCATGAGGTTATTTATTCTCACTTCTCTGCCAGTTAAAGGTAAATTATTGTGCAGTGGCAGCAAGACACTGCAAATAAGCTATGACAGCAAAGCAGGAGATGTGCTTTGCTCGTCCCAAGGTATCCTGCAATCCCACAGAAGCACATCCACAATTTTGGAGTGAAATTGTATTTTTCTGTTGCCCTGTGTTCCTCTGTTGCCTCTTGTGTTCAACTGGCAGCACTGTGCAGTGGCAACAAGTAGAGGTAAACATCCCTTTTTGCTGAATAGGTAATACCTTCTCATGAAGGTATTCCAAATGACAAGTGTAAAATATCAGCTTATTTTAGTAACACTTTTCCTTTGTTTACTGACAAGGGAGAAAAGACAGTAAGAGTCTGAAGAAAAAAACAGTCATTCATTTCTCTCTTTCCTGTGTTAGGTGTTATGGACAGAGGATGCCGAGTATATTGATGGGTCATCAAAAATTTTTGAAGTATTTGAAACGGTCTGCCCCCTCACGTGACTTAGAAGATGTTATGGCAGCAATTAAGAAGAAGGTAAGCGCTTGGCAGGAGAAGTGTCTCCTTTATGCAAGTACCGTGATTGCTAATATAAGATTAAACATACCTGATCTTTCTTTATCTCATTCTTCTTCTGCTGAATGATTTTGTTCCTGGGAATGAACTGTTGATCCTTAGCTTGTTTATCTGCAATCAGTGAAGGAACTAGTATGTCTAGAAACAAAGCAGCCCCCCAGTAAAGCAAGGAAGTGAGAATAGTGCTTCTGAAGATGATAGAGTCTTTGCAACAGACAAAGGAAGTAGTACTGCAAAGAAAATTTAGAATATGTAAAAGATGCACAAGGTAATCATAATTAGTAAATATATTGTCTGTATTCTGGGAATACTGCCCTGCTGTCATGGCTTGTGGAGCTGGAAGAAGCTTCGTGAATTCAGCATCCAGTGGAAAATCATCCCTATTTTTTTTTAATTCCTCTCCATTTACATTCTAGAAAGGAACGTGCCTTTTTGCAGGAATAGGGAGAGTGAGTGTGAACCAAATCAACTCCAGCACAATGGGCCGACCTCCAGAGAGTCCAAAAGTTTCCTGCTATTCCTTTTAAGATGCCTTATTCCCTACTAGTTTGCATTATTCCCATTTGTGCTGAAGACTAATGAATTCAGGATTTTATACTGATGCTTATTATGGTGGCACCTATCACCTGCCTTGGATTATTGAAAACGAATACTAGGCATCACTGAATCTCTCGCCTGTCTCCCTCTCTTAATTTGTGAAATGTTTTCCTGAGCCTTTCTTGGTAGCAGTGATTCTGGTTATAGCTTGTGTTTTAACCAAGTGATTTCCTATTTCGTCTTTTATAGATTCATGATTTTTTTAATATATATCTGTAGGTGATAGAGGACTGTAAAGGTGAACCTCCATCTGCCAAGGACCACAGGAGTTCTAGCAGCAGCAACTTGATGATGACCCAGGACACCTCACCTTCCGATGGAAGATACTGAGCACTTCTGTGCACTTCTGTAATTTCTGACAAAGCACGTGACAAGCTTTACATGTCTCTTCCTCAGGAAAATCTTTCTGGTGGAGACGAGCTTGGCCAGAGATTGTTTCCTTGCCCCACAAATGTTCTGTGATAATGTGGTGGGTTAGCCCTTGGCTCGGGGCCAAGCCACACACACCCTCTCACACAATTCCTACCCCCACCCAATGATAGGGGAGAGAATAAAAGGGTTAAATGGTAAAGAGGACTCGACTCGTGGGTTGAGATAAGGACAATTTAATAACTAAACTACAAAACCAAACTACAAGAATATTAAAAACAATACTATCTCTGTGGTACCAGCAGTCATGAAGAGCCTCAGCTGAAAGGAGCTGGGGATTTATGCTGCAGCTGTGAAGGTGCTGGAAGCATCCATTGCTCACCTAGGTAAGGCTGACCTCTGGCATCGGCTCTCCTCAGCAGTGGCTCCTCTATCTCAGAGCCAAGTGAACACAGAGTCTGTTGATAGCTGTTGTCTGTGGAAATATCCGGCTGCTGCCAGATGTTTATGAAGTCCTGCCTGCATTCTTTCTATCCCAATCTGTTGTTATCATGTTCGAATGTGCAGCTGAATGGATGCTGCTTATCACTGGGATCATATGTCTGATTATTAATTCAGTAGAGAGGACATTATAGGAACTGTTTTAAGTTTCCTCCAGAAGAGCCTGAGGGAAGTGACCAGCATCTGTCATGACTGTTTTTCCCCCTTCCTCCTGGGACACTGCACGTGTTTTGTTTTTATTGAATTGGATTTCTAAGATGTGCATTCTTTAAGTTTACATCCACTAAAAGAAGATGAAAGAACTGTGCTTTGTCCTTGAAACACATGGTGGGAAGGGTGGTGGAGGCTCTTTGCTCTTGCTGGGCTTCATTCCATGGTGTGGCAGTGCAGCTCTCCAAAGCAGATTCATCTGGCACTTGCTGACCCTGATATGACAAGCTTTGAACTCCATTACTCATTTTGCAGTTTTAGCCAGTAGTTTAGTCATGTAAAGGCCAAATGAAAATATCCTTTTGAATTCAAAGATTGAGACCTTGAATTTAATAAGATACTGTGTCATGAAAGATCACATCAGAGATCAGATGAATGATGAAGTGCTTGTTCCATAGTCAGCCTGCAGGTGTACTTGTGTGGGGGGTTAGAAGTGCCTTCGCTCCCTTCTTCCAGAAGGGTGAGTAGCCCATTATCGTCCCCTTTTCTGGATGCTTGAGCATGGAGACGCGAGGATGCCTGTTGATGAAGAATATGTGCCTGCATTAGGAAGGGGGTAAAGTTCCCGTCTGCCCTATGTCCTGAACCATACGGTGTGCTGCAGGTTGTGCAGCATGTCTTCTCCTGCCTACGAGGGTCATGCTGAAGCTCTCAGGAATCCTCAGGTTCCTTTCAACAGCGAGCACCTGACCTGCAGAGTGCACCTCCAGCCCATCCCTTATCACTGTCCAAAAGCTATGTGTTTGCATGCTACGGCCTGGCAAAAACTGTGGCATGTTCCTTCATGGGTAATACTACAGAAGTCTACGTTGGTGTCTTTACAGTTCATCAAAACAGCTTTTAACAGCAGCTTTTAAAACCAGACCTAAGTCTGCAGACCCAAGTGTTGTTCTCTGTGACATTTGTGTTGCTCTTATGCACTTTATTTTAGGCAGCTGGGTGCCCTAGAGGATTCAGGTGCAAGGATCTAGTGCAGAGGTGTTGACGTTGCCTGGTTTTCTTTTTGCACACATTTCCATCAGGGAGGGAGACTAAGGCTGCTCTGTGTAGCTCGCTGGAGGTGTTTATATCTGCCCACTGAAACCTCAGTGAAGTGTTTACAGTTTGGTGAGATGAATCCAGGCCTGAATTTCCCTCTGGATCTTCTGGTGCAGATTCAGAAGCATACTGGCAATACTTGTGTTACCACTGTCCTTGCTGCAGTTGTGATGAGAAGTTTCTAGTCCCTGGGGCTCTTCATCTGCTGTTTGCTCCAGTTCTGACTTCTGTTGAAATGTGAGATGAGAGCTGGGGTGTGCGTACTTACAGATGCAAGGAGTTTGGTTTTGGAAGGATGAATGCCATCAATAAAAGTGTTCACCAGGAGTTTTTTTTTACTACACTGATCAAATCCTACTTCAGGAAAGCAGGTTCCACATAGTGTTTGGGTTCTGTGGTTGATGCCAGGTTTGCAGATCACTCGTGTCACTTACGCTGCCTGTCAACCTGAATTTCTGCCCGTTGTAACTGGTGAGCTGGGTCACCAAAAGCTATGGTGGTGCAGTCCTCATGCACCAGTTCCCAGGCAGTCTTGAATGTGTACCAACATTTCCCCAAAGTCCCAGGAGCCTTTGGCTCTGTGCTGCTTGGCAGCACAATAAATCCTGGAGTACAACTTTCCTAGAATTCAGGGACAAAGGGATTTTTGGAGGTTGGTTGAGCCCAATTTGACTTCCCAAAGGAATTGCTTTGCTGTTGGCGTGAAGGGATGCTGGCCCATCAGAGCTTCTGCAGAACAGCTTCCTGGAAAACTCTATATTATGGGCATTAGCAGGTCCTGTTTATTTTCCACCTTTTTCCTTTGTAATCTTTTTTTTTTTTTTTTTTTTTTTTTTTTAAGGGAATTTATTATTTGCCAAGTTCATTTCTTTAGAACAAACAGGTATAAATCCAGCTGTAAATGATGGCTTGTTCCAAGTGTTGTCCTGCATGGGGCAAGATTGCTATAGCCAATAACTACATAGCCAAGGTCTGCTGTAAATTCCCTTGCCACACAGCTTTATGTCAGCTGTGAAAATGCAGCACTGGATGAATATGCCTGAAAAATTTAGTGTTGAAGAGGCAGGTCTTAAAGGGGAATTAACAACTTTCTCCACATCAACTGCTTTGCGAACTCAGTGCATTTGCTGACCTGCTGCCTTTCTGTGTCCCAAGTATAGGGTTGTTCTGGGTCATGAAGTGGGGAGAAGAGTGTGAGACCTATACTGCTCTTGGCCCTTACCCATTTTGTTGTGGTGCCTGGGAGAAGGCTGAGGAAAAGTTGCAGAATCCTGCAAACAGAGGATGCAGCAAACAGATCCTACAGGGATTTGTATGGCACTTTCTCTCATTCCTCTCTCACTGATCCTGAGAGATCACTGTAAATTTTCCATGCTGGCAGATGTCAGAACAAGGCGCATCTGTCTCTCATCACACTGACTTTAACCAGAGACAGGTTCAAGCAAACAAGGTGGGATATATTTTTTTCGGTTCTGCTCATTTTTATGGACATTTGCAAAAATTCAAACAGGAGACTAAATCACAAATGTTTCAAAATTCAAGACCCAGTGGGGGAAGGAAGGCTCACTTGATGTGAAAACAAAAAATAAAAACCAAAAATACCCACCCCAGAGACCAAAATTCTACCTACAAACAAATTTGCTCACAAATAATGCCCGAATAACTTACTCAGTTTAACCCTGACATTGGCTTGGACGTCCCCACCTGGAGGTCACACACATTCATGAGCTATGACCTGGGACCCTAATCTCACTTGAGGCAGCCACCTTGTAGATGGGGGCAAATCAGCAAATCAAGCCTACTGCAATGGGACCAAGACACAGATCTTGCTCTCCTCTGACATCTGTCCTATGCTGTCCTCTGTCATGAAAGAAATGCTCTTCAGATGGCCACTGCCTGATGCCAGGGTGTGGAGCCAGGCCAGCAGCCTAAGTGCTTCCCAGAGGAACCAGCCCTCTGCAAGAGGGGAAGGGAAATTTCCCCTGTTGGTGTTAACATAGCAAAGAGGGGAATGCAGTGACAATGAGAGCACAGAGAAGCAGATTCTTCTTTTGCTCACGTTGTAAATGCTGGGCTGCCTGTCCTGTGGCCAACAGGTTTAGCTAGTATGGAGTGCAGAACATTAAATCTGAGCTAATAAGAACTGAACAGTCTGCTGCCTTGTTTTCTCTAAAGCCATTGAAAGCTCCTCTGTCTTTAGGTCTCTCAAGGCAGCTAAAGTAATGGTTGGATAAATTTCTTATTGACTCAAGCTTTACTGTTTCAAAATGCACAGGGCATTTGAAACCCTTCAACTGAAAGGTGAATAGCGCCTATCTAGTTAGCTTCCGAAAAACCAAGAAAACAAATAATTCCCCCTCACCCACCCAAAACCCAAGTGTTCCCCTGAAAATCTGTGTAGATACCAATATTAATGATTAATTAACATTTTGTGCTCCTTCAAGATCTCCAGATCTCAGGGTGTTTTTTTCAAAGCAGCAGCTGTAAGGTAACTCTCTGTGGAGGAACAGCAAGTGTGAAACAGCATCTGCCAATCCTGCAACAGTGTGAGGCAAAATGTGAAGGGTCTGTTTAAAAACACGAATGAGAAGACTGTAATTACCAAAGCAGAAGCTTAATTAGGGTAGCAGGATCAATTCTTTACTGCATGCTTGCAAGAAGATCATTAGGGACTTCCTTTTTATATCTCATGCAAAAAGGAGCACCTAATAGCACAGTACTACTTAAAACCAGTTTGGGATTTGGCTCTGTAGTGGTTCACAAAGAATTAGGTTGCCTGCTTTATCGGTGCCACTCCTGGTGCCCCTGTGAGGTCTCATAGCACATCCCACGTGTATTCTGCCTTCAATAAAGGGCTCTTTTGGCTTATCAAAGCAGTAAGACTGGAGATTCCAGACCAAGCCAGGCCACAGTTTGTAAAGAAAACAAGACCGCAAATCATCCACGGGCAGCATAGGAAAAACTAAACTATATAAGACAGTCAAGTATTGGTAAATCGGTTAGTTTTCCCATTTCTCTACCAAGATCTGATTGCAGAGATGCGATAAGAGCCCCTGAGAGTGGATGATGTTGGCAATGAGCAGTAATTCTCTCTTGTAAGAGTGACTTGGAGTCTTGTCTATAGATAGCAAGGTAATGTAAAGATTTAACAGCAGCTTATCCTTGAAGTGTGAATGGATGTGTGGACTTTTGAGCTTTCTCACCCTTTTCCTTAGAGGAGGGAGGAGCTCATTTCTGCAAAGTTCTGGGACACAAAACCTTTTCACTGCGTACATGTGATTTAAATGTTGAAGGCCCTGATGTGAAGCGTTTAACACAGCTCCTTGTACAGCAGTCAACTTTGGATTTGCAAACGGGAAAATGAGAGCTTTTCTTTTTGAATTTAAAATCCTCCCAAGTAAGCTAGAAGGAAATAAGATGATGAAGGAAAGAAATGACTTAGAAACTGCCAGACATTTACTTTATTTTGCAAAATGCAGTTACTCCTGCCCTTTCCCCTTCCCGCCTTTTCTTATTTTCTTTTTCCTTATAACCTCAGAAGAGTGAGCAGAAATAAATGTTTCTCTTTCAGGTAACACGTTGCTGCTGCAAGTGTTTGCCCAACAGGTGCCTTTCCTCAGTGGCCAAGCTCTGCTGGATGTCATAAAACATCTCTCAGGTATCGCCTGCTTCAGCTAATCTCCACTTCTAAATCAAGAAGTCTTCAGAGGGACTGTTTAGAGGGAATGCCTCTGAATAGACAGGGCACCCTGCCCCAGGGAAGAGAGGGGCTAAAAATATCCTGGCTGGCTCCTCTCTTTGAAGGGTGGTACAGTAAAGGTCATGGAGGTCTGTAAGAGGTCCCTTTGCTAAAGCGAAGGACCATCCTTTAGAAAAAATTGTGGCAACTGGTATTTCTGAGGATCAGTTTGTTTTGTCATTATGCGAGTCTTATTTTCCTGTTGGAAACTTTGGAGGGTGAGTCCTGCAGAGCCTGGAGGTCACAGTGTAGGTGAAAACTCAACACACGTGTTACAGGCAGGGATTTTGTGCAAGGCAGGATTTGGGGGCAGAAGTGGGCAGTTCAGCCCAACCCACTGAGGCTCCTGGCCTGTATTGCAGATATGACCTTGGACTCTGAGCGTTTCAGGATGTACAAACAGTCTATTTCTATATCGGCGGGGTCCGACACACTACAAATGCAGCTGATAATTGATTTATAATAGGAGCTTGCTATGTCATCAAGAGCCAAGGAATGGAAAAAATTAGAATCTCAATATATACCAGAGAAGACTCTTTATAGCCTTGCTTTAATTAGGGCTAAATCCACTGCTAGTTATGCTGGCATCTTTTAATCCAAGGTTTAATACACTTTGCTTCTTCATTATGAATCTCAAAAGGGCATGTTTAGCCATAGTGAATGGAAAAGGGCCTTTAAAGATAATTTGCATAAAGTAAATCTCCATAAATATAGAATTTAGTTTTACAGTTTTTCTAATCTCATTTTCAAATACAGCATTTGAACATAAATTGTGACTACTTTAGAGAGAGCAGATGTTCTCTCTGGGATTTAGTGGAAACAGACAGCTCTTTCTCTTCTGAAGCTCCATAGTGACTGCTGTGTTGAACAGCATTTAAACTCAGATTGACTCCCATTTTAAAATAGGTACCATGACCCTTTTCCTGCTTAGCAGAATTGTTTTCAGGTACTTCCAGGAGCTGTTTAAATGTTGATGACTGATGCTAGATTAACAGCGTAGAGGAAACTAAGGTCCCTCCACTACAGAATAATAAATGGTTACTGCATAACATTTCCACTGAATAGAAAAGAAGAACTCTGTCTCCAGACCATTTCAGATTTTGATCTCTCAGCAATATCTGCCGTGCAAGGAGCCTATTGGTGGTAATTTTTTGTTTGTGTTTAATGTAGTTCAGTTCAGAAAAGGAGCTGAGAGCAGACTTTTGAGAGAATGAGAGGGAATGCTTGTTTTTTGGTTAAATTTCAGCCCCCTGTGTAAGATTTTTCTCTCTCTATTCCCCTGTTTCAGGGAACATTGTGAGGGTAAATTCCATTTAAAATTGTGAGATGCTCAAATGCCATGGCAATGGCAATCGGGGTAATTACCTGAGACATCCTGAAGTCTGAAACAGCTGTTCATAAGAAGCCACCAAATATGAGGGGAAAAAAAGCTCCAATTAGAGCATTCTGCCAAAGACATCAGTTAGTCTCTGATGCTTCTAACGGAACTGTCAAGCAGCACACATCTTTTGTGGGCTGGAGTTTTGAAGTGTGGTATAGTGCTGCTGTTTGCTGTGTGCCACTGAGCAAAGGGAACTGCCAGATTAGACTTTTGGCATTTCTCATCAAAGGTCACAAAAAAGTAATCATCCTTTTTATTAGAAATCTTTCCATTACCTCTCGAAGCTGCATTTCAAAATCTTCAGCAGCTGGTTTAGACAACTTCTTAAAGGGAATAAACAGTGATTTGACATTTTTGTCATTTGTAATGCAGAAGTTGATAGTGAAATGATTTACAAAATGTGTATGATTGACTTTGCTAAGTTTATCAGATATACAAAGCCTCTCATTTGGAGAAATGAAGGTCCTCAGAGGGTGGTTGTTCCGTCCAGTGTATGGTCAGCCACTGTTGCCTGTTTCTGCATCCTTGGGCTCTTTGTGCTTGCTGATATTAGCCAGAAAAGACTTCCAAGAACCAAAAAGAAAGGTAGATACTTGTTTGCATCAAGGTTGTTAAGAAACTTGTCGCTCTTGCCTGGCAGGGCTTGTGGCATCTGTTTATCCTCAGAAACCCAAAGCCGCCAAGCACTACGCCCTGCCTGCTCTCTGGTTCCTCCTGGGGAACAGGGTCCTGCCTGTCCGAAGTGGCAGCATCAAGGCTGTGGTCGCCAAGCTTGCAAAGAGCCTCTACGAAGTGATGGGCTCCAGCCTGCAGGAGCATGCTGCCAGACAGCCTCAGCCTGTGGCAAAAAACCTCTGCAAGATTTTGAGCCTCCTCGAAAGGAGGTAAGAGCCTGAGCGTCCCAGCCGGAGAGCTGACTGAGGGAGGGAGATGACCCTGGAAGAGGAACCAGCTGGAGCATGATGACCTGGAGCAGAAAGGGTGATCTGGAACAAAAGGGATCCAGAGCAAAAAAGGGACGAGCTTCTGGAGAAAAGAATAGGAAAATAACAGCATAAGGCACACTGGGCCATGGAAGGTTGAAAGAGCCTTGACAGATTCTTGACACGTACAAGGACCTTGTATGAAGGTTTTGCCAGATTCTCTCATTGCATTTGGTCACCTCTTAAGTAATCTCTTTTGCTTTTTAGTACAGTACTAAAAGTGGCAGAAGTACTTAGTAGATCTTCTAAAATATTTTTTTGCTGCTGTTTTTTTGTTTTCAAGTTCCAAATTTTGGTAGCAGGGAGCACTCAGGAACACATCTCTGTGAAGTCTTGGCCTGTGATCCAGGCCAGGCTCTGGAACACGGGTGTCTCTGGGGATCCTGCAGAGCCTGGGGGAAGGCATAGTCCTTGGAGATCTGCTAGAGCATTTTGGAGTTCAGCAGTTCAAGAAATTTTTCTGACAGCTTAATAGAAACAGGGCCTGGTAGCATGCAGTTGTTTTGCAGGCGTTGACAGGGCCCCACAGATTATACCTGTGCACCCAAATGCTAAGGGTGAAACCCTGGAGAATTACAGGGTGCCTGAGTTTAAATAGCTCATCTTGAACTATGTCACTTCATTAAGCACCTGCAGTTTGCTACTGCCCAAGATCTAATTTAACAGGCATTTAAAAATACTTTTTTTTTTTTTTATCACTTGTCATCTCTAGAGGGCCTCCTAGTTTTGCTTCTTCTGCCTCAAAACTTGTTCTTGCCATTTCCTTCCTCTGCAGCTCTCTCCCTTTGAAGCCCTGGAAATGCTTTTATTCAGCCCGTGGGAATGTGGGGGGAGGTTTCTGCACTTGGGATAAAAAAAAGCTTTTGTGCACATCATATGAGGTGTCCCAGAGCCTGTTTTTATGTGTTTAGTTGTAGCACTTGCAAAGTAGGCTTGCAAAGTAACCCATGGAACTGGTTTCTTAATTCTCTATTGGCCCCGGGTGGTACTTTGATGCATACTGTTCCCCACAGCCCATGAGAATAAAGTGTTGCCTTCTGGTACCTCTTTTCTGCCTAGGTATTTTATTTTTTTAACTTTCCAGCACTCCTACCACAGCATGATCAAATTTAGCTGACAAAGTGACCGTCTGCAGTGACAAGCAGAGGGATTAATGGGTAGGGGTTAATTGAGCTCAGGTGAGCTCTCCTGCCACATGTTTGCACAGGTGCACATCTCAGAAGTTATTAAGAAGTTACTAAGGTTTTTGGATGATACAAACAAAAGGCAGAACAGTGTTGGACCTTCTTCCAGCACTGGTAAGAGTTTAAATATTCAATTTTTCTGATTTATTCTTGTTATCTTTTTATTACAGAAGTCTCACCAGAGAGGAGACTGTAAGCTGCCCTTGCAGGGTCAGTCTAATTCATTTGATTATTGCATTTAATATGCAGTGCAGCTGCTAACCTACTGTCGTGGTTTATAAAACCATGGGGACAGTTTTTCTAAACACCTGGTGGGCTGAGGCAGGGAACAGGGAGGGTTTCACTCACCGCTTAGGGTCACAGGCAAGAAACCAACACGACTTGTGAAGAACAATAAAACAACTGAATTTATTAACTATTTACAACAAGAAGCAGGATATTGAAAGAGAGAAACCACATCTTACACAAAAGCACTTCTCCCCCACCCTTCCCTTCTTCCCAAAGGCTTTGTTCTGTACCTTTCCCCCCCCAGCGGCACATGTTCTGTGCCCCTTCTTAAATATGTTATTCGCAGAGGCCAGATTGGCTGGTCTGGGGTGGGAGCATACAAAGGAAGGCTACCTGATAGTGCCCTTCCCCCACTCCCCCTGTTACCAAACGCTTAGGGGGGAAGGGTGACTCGGAGCCACCACTTTAACCACTCCCTTGCCGCCAGACAAAACCCATAACACCTACAGAAGTCAGTATAGTGAAAGAAATGTATGGCAATCGTATACATTGACTTACTCTTACCCTACATCCTGCCAGAGCCACAAGCTATCACAGATGGTTCCTCCTGCTTGATGAAGGTAAGAGCTGTTGTCATCAAGGGAAGGTAGGGGAGAAAAGGTAACATGGCTTCTATCATAAGGGAGTGAAGAAAGCTTTTGTTCCCCTACAGAGTGGGAAGAGAGTGGTCCTGTGCCATCTCCCTGGGCAAGGGGACGTTAGAGCTCTGAAACTGCATGAACAGAGAGACTGGTGCTGGGTGCTCTGAGTCTGGTCTGCAAGATTCGTCATTTCCTCAACCGGGCATTTGTTTCTCATCAAGAGTCAAAGCACATGGTGCAGAGGCTGAAGGCTCCTGTTGTAAATTCTGTGGATGCTGCCTGGTAGTGCTGCTGGGAGAGGTGGAGCAGAAGATGAAAGACTGCACCTGAAGGGAGCTGCTTTTGCAGAGATGCAGCTGGGTCATGGAGTGTAATAAGGTGATTCTGGTAGAATTTGCTCTTACTGAGGTTAAAGGTGGGCTTGGGAACTAGCTGCTGAAGTCCCTCTCTCAAGCGGACAGAGGGAGGCTGCACTGAGGTGGCTATTTTCATCCTTCCTAAATAGTGATGACGGAAATAAAAGCGGTTGCAGTGCTACCAAATCTCTAACAGCTGACGCTGAATCCTGATACTGTGATAGTGCCTTTGATACAGGCAGAGGTGAGAAAACCCGGCTAGTTAAAATTAGAGCTGACCTGAACCTTTAAGGCTCCACTCTGCTTTGGTATCTTTAGCTGAAAAAATCCAGTAACTTTATTTGGCCAACAAACTGCCCCTGTGTATCACTCAAAGCCCCCTCAATAGTTTTTGAATGCAGCTGGCAGTGGTAAAGGAGCTTGTAAGGCCTCTCTCTGTGCTCATAGCTGTGCCCCGGGCTGTGCTGCTTTCACAGCTGTTTGGCATGTTTCACCTCTGCTGTGTTTGAGAGCAGAAAGTAAAACCTGTGTCCCCTTTGGAGACTGAGGTCAAGGCTGCAGGGTGCACAGGTCTGTCGCTGCCTGCTGCTGGGTCCTGGAAAGTCTGAACGTGCTCAGTAGCCCGCGCTGCAGTTATGCCCCAGCTCTTGGGCACAGCCTGAAATTTCATGTCCCTTGTGACTCGACTGCTGCTGCTCCGGCTTCCTCTACAGATGCACGCACGTCTATACACAGGTGTCTATACATGGAGACACTTCCTCTACACAATAGTTCTCCTCTATGTATACTGTCAGGATATGCAATATATTAGGCTGTAAAACTGCTCAGTGTTGACACATTTCTGTCAGTGCAAATATTCGAATAGTAGTATATGTTATTTCAAGAAGGGAAATTAGCTATACTGGTAAGATGACTTTCATGTAGATATAATTGTTCCAGTAGTAGGATCTCTATTGCTTTGACTGACATATTATTCTGGCAGTTTTTTATTTTCAGTAGCACCCAATGCAAACAAGACATGCTCCTGTTTCCCCAGGGAACAAGCACCCTCCAGCTAAACCAGCCCAACGGCTCTGAAAGGTGACCTTGCAGGCTGGAACTCTGCAGATGTGGGACCTCCCTGTGCAGTCTGGCAGCTACTGGCAGGCACTGCTGTGTCATTCTCCAGTGATCCTGCAACTCTTACTTCATTTGAAGTTAATGGCATCCCCCTCTTCTGGTCCTGCCCAGGGCTGACAGTAGTTCACATTTCACACCTGTCGGAAGCTTT
>NW_010100455.1:0-5404 GCF_000699245.1 Pterocles gutturalis | reverse complement strand
AGAGTTGTTTCCTTTTCCCCCCTGGGGGGAGTTTTTTTTTTTTTTTTTTTTTTTTTTTTTGCGAGCATACAGGTTGCTCTTGTCCCAGTTAAGTGTTGGCCTAAAATCTTCCTCGGTGCAATTCCAATAGGGAATAAATCTGTCCCACCATATTCTTTCCACACTGGCCCTCTCTTCCTCTTCCTCTTTTGCCATGGGTTTTTTGTGTCATCTGCTGCTGCTATCGATTATTTGGCATTACAGTGGTGCCATTTATTTACATGTTTGGGGGACAATGTACCTGAGAGGTCCTATATAGAATAAAGTTTTCTAACTAAATGTTTTCTGTGCTCACAATAGGCCTGAGCAAAGAA
This sequence comes from Pterocles gutturalis, assembly GCF_000699245.1. Classification (NCBI taxonomy): domain Eukaryota; kingdom Metazoa; phylum Chordata; class Aves; order Pterocliformes; family Pteroclidae; genus Pterocles; species Pterocles gutturalis. The sequence continues at coordinate 5,051 of NW_010100455.1, read as the reverse complement.
AACTTGTCCCAAATCCCAAAGCTTTGCATGTCTGCAATTCTGCAGTAATTTCTGACTCATAGCTGTCTTCAGTCACAATTTTATATGTGAGAAGATGAAACGTATTTCACTGCGAAAAGATGCACTGCTTTTCAAAAGGCATATGTATGTATATTTACCCAGGATAAGAGTCAAGTAGTGTTGTTTGTAACTTGTTTGCAGAAGGATGAACTGACCGCGAGGCAAACAACAGGTGAGAAGGGCTTCACAAATCTATTTATACTCCAGCCCGGGTGCCGTTCAACCCAGAGCTCTGTGATAATTTATTACTGTGGGCTTGCGCTTGCCAGCATAATGAATTCCTGCATAGCTGGAACAAGCACTTCTGGGTTCGGCTCTGACTCTTGCTGCGGTGCGTGATCATTGACAACGCTGCCTTTTAAGAAATTATTTAACAGTTTAATTTCATAGTCATTTGAATCTTTTAAACCTATACATTTTAATTTGTAGCTGCCGTTTATTCCTCTGCCTCAGGGAAAAACACTTCACAGCCCAGTGCAAACTATAACATTTTGACAGCAAAGTCTGCATGGTTGCCAGTTTCTGATGTTATAAAAGAAAATGCATGTGTGATGTGTTAATTAGGCTTTCTGAAGGAAAAAAAAAATCTATTGTATGTGGCCATGTGCATTTGCTTAGCTATGGATCTAATCCTGGCCTAGTAAAGCCCAGACGGTAGCATGATGCAGGGAAGAATGGTCCGCGAGCTGACAGGGTTGCCATTACCAGCACAGTGAATGTGTCCTTTTGGGTTCTCCTTGGAGACAAAATTAGGGAAATAAAAGGCCTGTTTAGCCTTCTCCCCACCCCACTGTTCTCTCAGATCTTTTTAATACATCATAGTAAAGGCAGTGAAACTTTATACCTGCCTGCACACCCACTGTTTGAAGGATGACATTTTTTTTTCTCCTTTTAAAGTCTTTGCTCTTTCATACGAGGAACATTTCTTCAAACATGGCAATAAACAAACATGGATGATGCATGGTGGTCATGATGATGCTTTGGAGCACTGGTAAGTGCTTGGTTTACAAAACTGGCTTTAGATATAGGTTGGGTGTTGGCTCAGTTTTATGCAAATTGAGGAGGAAAAGAAAATCTGAGATAGAAAGCTTGAGATAATCGGATCTATTGGAACCTGTGCTGACTTTCTGCTTACCTTTTTGCAGGACTGGCTTGTCATGCCCAGATGGGTGGGTGGGAGGGAGGTGGTCAGCCCCAGAACTGTTGCGTTGTACTTCTGGACCGTACCAGTCTCCTGGGAAGCATCATCGGAAGAACAGAGAAGCTCACACAAGTTCTAGTCTCCTTTTCGCTGCAAGGTGTCTAAATTAAACCTATCAAAGGTATCTTAAAGTTATTAGTACGCTGTTTATTTAAAGAAGTAACTTTCTATTTTTGCTGGTTTGTAAACAACCTCTGAAGAGGTTACGACAAGCTTCGCCAGTGTGTTGGGAGGAGGCCGTCTGCAGAGCTCCTGGTCAGCCAAGGGCAACCAGGAATCCACTGAGCATCTAAATGCCTGCTGCACTCCTTGTGCTGTAGTGTTTCCCATGGCTTCCCCCTCTACACCCCTGGGGAAGCTTAATGTAGCTATTTGGCTGTCAAAGGAACTCTGTGGGGCTGGGAATGAGAAATAGTTGATCTGCCAGGGCTAGCAGAGCTTAGGGATGCGGTACATGCTTTCTCCCTCTCTTGGCTATTGGTAGGATAAATAGTTCTGAAGTCCTGAGTTTTTCAGTGTGAAGAATGCCGTATTGTATTTTTTTTGATTGTCCATGGTGTTTTCTAGATTATTTATTTTGCACCGTAGAGGTACCCTGTTACCAGCTGTTGTTAGTGTGATATGTGGGTTGATATGAAATTTGTCTTAAGACTCAGAATTATGTAAGTGCTTACCAGGAGTCCTGTATCTTACTAGCTGCTCAACTGCAGAGCACTGTGTGACAGCAAGGCATCCCATATGAAAAACTGTGCTATGGAAACCTACTTGTATGCCAGGTCTCTTATGGTAATTAATGCATGTATGTATATGCATGTGTTTTCTCTGAAATATAAAGATTAAAGGATCTGCATGGATATCAGGTTGATAAAAACCTCAACAGTCAAAAAAGTCCAGAAAGATGCATTGCCTACAAGGGTTGTCCACGTTACCTATATTTGCAAGCAAAGAGACACAAAGCTTCAAAGTGGAGGAAAGCATTTAAAAAATAAAAAAATAAAGCCATTGTATTGTACTGCCAGGTTCAATTTCCAGTTTGGATGTAAGAGGCATTGTTAGGTTGCCTTAGGTTCCCATTTAAAAGCCAACCAGCTGGTGAATTTGTTGGTTTAGGTTCTATCTGTAGAATCATCTCAGCCTTGCTACATACCTTTGTGTGTCTGCTGGAATGCCTGGAAAGTTTTGTTCACAGCTTTGCAGTTACTGCTCTGGGGTAGGATGGGTCTTTGTTAGCATCCCGAGGCTTCAGCTTTCATTCATTCATATATTAAAGAAGAGTGTTTCAGTAGTACTAATAATAAATGAAGGGCAGCCTACAATATTGAAAGCTTTCAGTTTCTCTTTAATTGATATATAATCAGCTCATCTGCACCTTGAGGAAAACTTTATTAAAGCAGGAGGGAGTCATGTGGAGTAAGATAGGCTCATCGCCCCTTTCTCCTTTCAAATAGCCTTGATAAAGGCTGTACTCTGTACAGACTAACTTCAGAAATCCTCACAGGGTTACTTAATGCAGTCACAGAGTTGTAGATGACTAAAGAAAGAGAAAAGAATATAATGAGGAGAGGTAAGAGGCTGGATTTTGAAATTCACAATGTCAGTAAAGTGGAGAGCAATTAGAGTTGGTGAGGGCTGTAGATAATTTTGTGCTAGCAGTGGTGGAACAGGATAGGTGCAGGGTGGGCGTACGTGAGATGAATGGAAAAGGGATCAGAGAGATAACGTGGTGCTGGGTCTTGATCACCTTGTCCTGCTGAGCATTTACTGCCTCTATCTGCACATCTTTTTTTTGACACTAGTATTTTCATTTTTCATCCAAAAAGGGCAGTGGGTAAGAAATGCAAACTTGGGATCTTTGGCCCCCAGTGTTCAGATGATCCAATAGACTGTTGTGAGTTTGTGTCAACCTTTACTTGAGGACAACATGGAAGTGAGCCCCTGATCCATACTGCAAGCATTACGAAACCTTCAGGATCTTGCCCAGGGAGATCAAAATCTCAGTTTGAGGTTAATACCTGCACCATGCATCTCTAGATGATGTAGTCATGATGGCACTGAGTATATCTGATGTAGAAGGATTAATGATTTGCTAATCTAGAAGGATTTCTTGACAGGAGATTTTGGCAGCTCCTTACTGATGAGACATAACAGTAAGAACAGGTTACTTTATTTCTGGGCAGCGGTTTCTTCTCTTCTTATAGCAAAGGGGATAACTTCTCAGAATATTCCTCTTAATGACAAAATTTAAGAGGTTTGGCAGTGCAAACACTGTAATATACTGGTTTTATCGATAACCCACAGAGTATTGTCAACAGTATTGCTAGTGTCTGGGGTAGTTCTTGGAGTCACCTAAAGCTACTGGAATGTGTATAGTGCTTTGGTGTTCTAGTCATCATCAGATGCTGAGTTTGAGATTTGAGCAGTGTCACTGCAAGCCAGGGCAGCTGCCAGCTTGTTAAAGCGCTGCAGCATGGAGCTGTTGGCTGCTGTTTTCACAGCTATGAAGCCCGTCTGGAAAACTGATACTGCTTCAGTCTGTGCTCAGCCTCTCTGCAAGGAGACTCCACTGCACTGGGTGCACTCTGGTTTTAACCCTTAGGACAAAACCACTACCCTGGGCTCGAATTCGCTGTGGGTGTACAGAGAAGCTCTACTGAAGCCAGTACAAAATTGGCAGGTAGCTCAAGCTTAAATCAGGGCAGGGGAGGGGTGGAAGCACAGCTGACCTGTGCTCTGGTCTGCCATTGTCCAGGCTTGATCGTGTAGCCTAAAAAAGTAATTTGCTTAATGGCAATTCAAGATAAATTAATTGATGTACCAGTAAAACATAAAACAAGACAAGGTTGTGCTGTGGTGGGGAGGAAGCAAAAGGAGTTTTTATAGTACAGGGCACTAGACAGTGCACCAGGGAAGGAATCACTAGTAGACCCTTGGGCTAAGATTTAAGCCAGTTGCGTACAGAATATAAGAGAGATGAAACTCATCAAACCTTGCATATAAAATCTCTGATTTATTTACATCAGTCAAAAAAACTTAAAGTTGAGTATGGTCTTATAAAACAATTGTATTTTATAAATGCTGTATTCATGACAAATGCAGGTAGTGTCCAAAAAAACCTGCAATATAAAAAAAAAAAAAAGTATTTTTAAAAAAAGGGTGAGCCAAACTATAATTTCCTGGATGCTATAGTTACTCTTAATCTCATGCTAGCAATACAAATTGCAGGTAAACACCTTATTTGCAAGGGTCCTGTACATTAACTGTACTGAAGAGAATGTTAGCTGTATGTAGTCATGAGTTCACATTACAAACTTGTAGATCGTTCCTGGAGAACCTGTTTCTTGACTAAAATGCACAGCTTGTTGCAGCATCCTTAGGGCAGCATCTGAATTCTTCAGCAGCTGCAGTGTTTAGGCGGGGCTGTGTTTGCAATGAGCCTCCTGATGACCATGGCCTTAGTCAAAGCTGGGAGAGATGCTGTGGTTGGATGCCAGCTCAGGTACCACATCTTCAGGGGAGCCTGGTTTTTGGGGAAGGATACTTTGGCTGACTCCGTGTCTGGTTAGCCCACATGTGAGGAGGTTTCCAGCTTTATTGCTGAAGTGTTGCTCCATGTGATGCTGTAGCTCTTGCACGACAGAATTTGGTGCTTGGGGGATACAAACAAATAACTTTCTCTTACCACCCACCTTAGATGCTGGGAAATTTCAGCACGAAACCATAAAGAGATAAAATTATTGTAGTAACTGAGCAGAAGCTGTCTTCCCATTCTGTTACATTTTCATAGAATCAT
>NW_010100454.1:31547-32743 GCF_000699245.1 Pterocles gutturalis | reverse complement strand
TTTCCAAACTTAATGATTCTATGATTCTGAATGCTTATTTGTTTTATCATATTGTATATCAAACTTCTGGGTACAGAAGGAGCAAACAGAGTTCCTCTAACTGTCTGCATGAGGGCTGTCTTGATTCTGAGAAATTTTTTGCCTCATAATTTTTTTACATAATCTCTAATTTTTATTGATTTAATATGACCATTTGCAGTCTCATTTTTCTGGGGGGAGGAAAAAGTGTAAAGAATGGCATCCTTTGATTTTTTATTGGTGAAGAGTATAAGTTTAGTCATTTCTATATACTGTATTATATACTGTATACTGTATACTGATACTCTTTCTGCATACTAAGTAAAATGAATGGGCAACAAATGACTGTTTGTTGGGAACCAGTGGTAGAGTTATAATAAATGTTTGTTTAAAAATAGCAATTAATGGTATAAAGCAACTGTTTACTAAAAAAACAAATGTTTGCCTTGAACAGTATTAGGCTTATGTAGCCAAAAAACAAATAACTTCTCATTTCCAGAGAGGGTTGTAATATGATAAATTGTCAAGAAAAAAAGCACCTTGATCATCACCATTGTCTGCCAAGGATGTAGTTTATCAATGTCACTACCGTAATCACAGAGTGACTAAAGAAATTATATTTGCACTTGTTCCTAGAAAACTCATATATGATGGCAAATAATTGAGGCTACTCTTGAGGGTCATCTGATAGATTATCCAGAAAATATCATAAAAGGTTTTAAATTAAAGGTCTCATATTAGAGTTGTGCCTCCCATTTGTCCTGGTTTACCTTTCTCTCTTTGATAACTTTCTCCTGAACAACAAAGTTTTGGGTTTGGCTTAGAGTATAAATCTGAGTACATATATGTTCTACCCCTTCTGTCTTTACCAGCCTTTTATCTCTTTTGTAATAAGTACCTCCAAGGAAATTTTAGGTAACTAAGAAAATATAACTATATGCTAATTTAATCTTATGCAAGTATAAAAATATCTGAAAAATAAGTCACTTTTTCTACTTTGGACTACACAGAAAAATAAAACTAAGGTAAGTTTCTGATGTTTTCAGTTTTTTAGTATTTTTCTTTTAAATGTTGTTTTGTGTTCCATTCACATTAAGACAAAAGTATAGAATATAGTATTTTATGTGGTATGGTATTATACAAATTAAACTTTAAAAGTATGTATGTACTTCATGAAA
>NW_010100454.1:0-31537 GCF_000699245.1 Pterocles gutturalis | reverse complement strand
TGTGCTTTTATGATGATCATTTGATCTATAAAACATTATACACTGGACTCAAAGAGAGGAATCTATCACTCACACTGATTTGAAAGTGTAGTTCAGAATGGACTGGCTTCAATATACTCAAAGAAAATAAAGATTTGAATGACGATAATCTAAAATTTACTATGGGTCATATCCAAATAAAAAGAAACACAACAGGAAGCTTCTCACATCAGTAGAATACATCTCACATCACTTTAGATTTCCATCCTAAAGCAAATGTTTAAACTGAGTCAGAAGATGTTCATATTTCTCTTAATCGTCTGTAAAGGGAATTTATATTACTTGGCAATGTCTACTCTGGAGAGGCCTTAGGTTACAGGACAAGAATTTCTCCCTAAGTGAGTGTGTAAAATATAACTTTTGATTGCAAGGGAAGGAAGGAAGGAAGGAAGGAAGGAAGGAGACAAACATACTGTATTCTGTTCAATGCCAGGAAAAAAGAGGTGTGGAAGTTTCTTTCAACAGATGTGTTACAGATGTAGGACCTAAGTGAATTATGTTCTCTGTGATTAAGTAACAGTTAAGAAATGCAAAATAATATTCACAGTTCTTTGAATGTAATAATTTCAACATTTTCTTTCAACTACTCTTAGGTAACTGCAGACTCAGTCACAAACATAACTGCTTTAACATGTTCCAGTCCTATTCTTGTCTAAAAATGGTGCCTGATGACATACCACACTGGGAGCTAAAGTACTTAGTGGAAGTTTTTGATTCAAGATTCTTTTAAGTTATAAATTATTTTAAATTTTACTCTTATAATATGTATTTAAATCATAATAGCACAATAAACTGCATAAATCCTGAATCTAAAAATAACGTTTAGATACTTAATTGAGCAAGCTTCTCTATACCTGTGAAATGGTTATAGTGAGAAGGGATGGTGGGACTAGAGAAATACTTCAGAATTAGAGAGAAAGCACAATCCCCAAATATGTTATAGCACTTGATATAAGCAGTGAGATAGCTAGTCCATCTGTAGGACACATATCGATTTTACAAATTCTCTCTTTCCTTAGATTCTGTCATATTTGTTGATCACTTGTATATTTCTTGAATATTCCAGGACATTTGGTGATAATAAATAGTGTCCAGGCCACCAAACCTTGCTCTGAGGTGCTGAACTGACCTACTGTCTTGCTTTCGTTAGCCGTCTCGGCCATATACTCTAGTGAGTACAGTAGGTACTCAAATACCCATCTCACACGGTAACACTCAAATTTAGGCCTGAAGATAGGCATTTTGTGCCATTTGATAAAGCACTGAAGACATCTGCAATGGGTTGGAAGATACAACACAGGATTAAAGGGACAGTTGCGCTCTTTCTGAATAACAGCTGAAGACAAGATACTTAACTGTGCTTACAATGATGTCAGACATAGAAGTTTAAGAATATTTTAAATTTTACCCAGAGGATTAGGAGCTCAATTCAATTTCCCACACATCAGTGGCCTGTGGCATTTGAGCTGACAAAGAATGTTATGCCTCATCCCTAGCTGCCATCCCAGAAAGAATTAAGTTTCCAGCACGTTCTTTGTCATATCCACTAATTAGTGTTTATCTTTACTATCACATAGTGTCTCATGTGACACTAGACATCAAGATATTGACCTAAACACTCCCAGCATTAATATTATTATATGGTGTGGCATGTAATGCTCAAACAAAACACACATTTAGTCGTCTAAAGAAGAGCATATATGTGTTTCTTTTTTTTTTTTTTTTTGAGTTTTCTGTGTGAGAAATAGTTCTCCAGCCATCAGTTCATCTGAAAAAAAGATATGAGATATCAGATATGAGAAAAGAGATGAGACAAGAAAAGGGGAAATACTACTCACCCAAATTATTTTTTCTTGTCTATTTTGTTTCTTCTGCCTCTGGACTTAATCTAATGTGACACCACGCAACACTGGACTTTCTAGCCCACTTGGACTATGAGCCACATTTTCTAAGTAATACCAACATGAAATTTTAAATTCCACTGTAATTGTTTTGTATCCACAGTGATTCTGATGACTTAGTGTTCTGAGTAAACTTTATATATATTGTTTTTTGCACATGAAAAATGTTTGCTAGGTTATCTACAGGGCAAAATTAACACTAAATAAATAATGCCTTTATTTATTTTCTCCAGTAAAATGTCTGGCAGGAGGGCTGTGACACTTGGCATTTTGATGCTTGGGTCAGCATAACAGCAGTAAGTACTATAATGCTTTTTACTTTAGAAGTGTCACTACTGCGACAACTATTTCTATAGAAAAATATGTCAGTGGAAAAAAAGATAGGAGCGACTTAATGCAGTTGTGTACGGGAGTGTGTCTAGTTTGAGACTCCTTGGAGTGTCCCTTCAATTTCCTTTCTACTGCTTTGGAAGGACATGCTTCTCCACTAGCTCCTTTGTCACATCTTTGTTTCAATGTCTCAGCCTGTAAAGTCACTCTTTCAGCTAAGGGAACAAAACAGGTTACACAGCTGAATCAGGTCTTAAAAGGTTAAGGAAACATCACTGCCCTCAGTAGGTGTTTCCCTTTGTTTCTTGTCATAAGCTTCGCTTACCAAAATTGATGGGCTACTTATTAGTAATAGGGCAGTTGCAAGGTCATCTTGAAACTAATTTGTATTTTAGTGTCCATCATGGTAACTGTGGTAACTTTCTGAGTATGAACAACATAATGTAACAAAATATGTAACCTAGGTAGTTGGGTTTTAATAGCTGCTGATTGCTATGAACAACAACGAAAAGACCCCAAGAAACCCTATCTAGAAAAAATACTCAGAAGTCAAATCAGGGTGGAAACAGTATGGCACTGATTTCAGAAAGTGATCTAATGATCACAGAACTCAGTATAGCTAAGTTATGAAGGTGGTTGCAAAAACACACTTTAATTACAAGATTAATATGGTCTTCAAAAAAAGTCTCAGAATTTGCAAGGACTCCAGGGTCATAAACATTATACAATAGATAAAGAGAACAAAATGAAACTTTTGTAGATTACACCTGAGGCCTTTTGCAGTAAGCTAATCAATAGCAGCTTTCAAAATCAGCACAGGAGCAAAAGCACAGAAAAACTCCACTTGCTCTAGAGAGAGGAGGATCTTGCAAAAGTCAGAGCTTGGGAAATAAAATGATAAAATTGTAACTGTGGAAAAAAAAAAAAAAAAACCAACATAAAAGTACTCTTTTCTGAAATCTGATTTCATTTTGTTTTGTCCATTAGTCCTCATATTGCTTTCCAACCCTACCTTGCCCCAGCACTAAAGAGGAAATTTCCCCTCTGGAACGTTTTTATATGTTATGAACAGCATCAGAACTCCTTTTGGTATTTTTCCTCTGAGGGTGAGAAGTATATAAAATAAAGATCATTTTGTTTTCCACTCTGACTGTATTACTGCACTTGAGGGGAAATTTGTCTTTATAAAAGGTTTGATGACATTTCAGTGCAACGCAATATGGTAACACTTGATACCTTTCATTTGGTTTTATTGCTCTTCCTTTTGCATCAGATTTATGTGTTCTTCATGAAGTTATGAAAGGACAGGAAAACATAATTGCTGTCCCTACATTTTTTTCCAGAAGATAATTGAAAAATGTAAAATTTCAAAAAATTGTGATTTTTTTTTTTTTTTTTACTATTTACCTGGTTTTTCTTCTGTGTCCAGGTTTTCTCTTCTAAATGACATTCTTTTCTGAGACCTGTAACTGCAATAAGAACTTTCTAAATTACAAGTTAAGGTGTATACAAAGAATAAAGAAGCTATTACAGGCATTAGAGATATTATCTAAAGATAATAGTGAACTGCAGTTTTATTTTAGAAGACTAAAGAAGTTTTACAATGTTCTGTCTACAAAGATACTTATTATAGCTTATGTAGATGGAAAATTGTTTGAGAGAAATACCTCTAAAGTAGAAAAATCTTATAGTTTTTTTAGAGAAACTATTAAACTATTATTTTTAAAATTTCCATTACTGAATCATTAATGGGATAGCTGTCATTATTATATAATAGTAAACTGCAAGCAGCTGTTAGAACTTAAAACTGTCCTTAATTATTTATTGGAATATAGTGTTTTTATTGCTGGAATACTATACGCATATTTGCACTCAAGAGGCCCACTGGAATACTTACAAAAATCCCCAAAAGGCAGATTAAAATTCTTAGCATGATTCCCTAAAATCTTAGGAAGTGTTTGGATAGGAATCACTTTTTTTTAGGACATAACTATATCGTAACATATTTGAATGAGGACTGTGTCAAACATTACTGTTACATAATTGCAGTGAATATATATCTGTGTAGTTCTTCTCCACTGAACATACAAATATTTTAGTTGTTGCACTCTTAGTTTTGCATGCAGATTTTTAAAGATTTTTATCATCAAAGGCATATCTCTCTGTCTTTCAGGTTTATTATCCTATAACATTGCTGTAATTTCTTCCCTGAATGAAGTAATAAAAACTTTGAAATAGTATTTTTCAGTAAATTCCATGATGATAACCACAACCATCTGTACGACTAGAAAATCCTAGAGTGCATACTATCAAACACCTCTCAAGATGCAATTCACTAATCTGGAAACATCCTAGATTAAGTTACACTCATAACTGAAGTTGAAGACCTTCAGGCAATTTTGGCTACTATCTCTGGATAGTAAACTGAGATACAATGAAGATGGTGCTGATACTAGATCAGAATATAAATTTTGGTTTGTTTAGTTTCTGATTATTGATTCAATTAAATGCTTTATTTTGAATAAAGTATCCTCTTTGCTTGCAAAACAAAACAAAATAAACCAAACAACCAGGAATGAATGATATACTGATCTAAAAATTCTGTTAGCAAACAGAAGCAGTAATCTGGATCAGGGATGGCCACCCTTTTCAGTTACCCAGTTCTGAAATTAAGAGTTATTGATGTAAATCATGCAAGTGTTTCTGGGAGAAGCTTCTTTGAGGTCTTCTACTTTTTTTTTTTTTTTTTTTTTTTTTTTTTTTTTATAATTTTTTTTTTTTTTTTTTTTTTTTTTTTTCCTACAGTCGCATTCTTGGCAGTCTGACACTTAAACCACACAGGGACAACACATTGCTATGCAGTATGAATTGTGTAATTGCTAAACACAATTTTCCCAGAGCTGAAGAAGAACAAAGCCATTTTTAGTGAGTAGACTTTGTTCAGTTTTCTGTTGTTTATCTAGAGCACAGCTAATATTGATCTTCTATTGTTTAAGTATCTTTATGAAGAGAGTTTCCTGTTTCTCAGCTTTAGAGAATGGGAACATTTATTTAAGAGAAGTTGTGCAGGCTCAGGCTTTTGTAGTCATTCTAATCATCTTGAAAATTGTATTTCAGCTCTGTCTACCATGTATTGGTTAAAAATTCTGTCCTAGAAAGAGATAACTAAGTATGATTTTTAAGGGAGGAGCTTTATTAGTCTGATGAAATGTGCCTATCAGAGGAAGTCAGCCATAAAATGTTACATAATGGCTCGAGTAATTCCAGAGATAGTTGAGAAAACTGACTTTTTTTTTTTTCCTTCCTTCCAATCCAGCCTACACTGAAGGAATTAGTCAGTGAATAAGACATTTCAGAAATGGAAATTCTAGTGATTTAAAAGAAAGAAAAATTAGAAGAATATTCAGTCCTATTGCCAACAGAACTATTTTTAGGTCTAAGTTCTGCTTGTTCATGTCTCCTATTGACTTAATATGAATACAGAATTGGCCCTTGAGCTGATTTTAATGCAGATGCAAAACTGCCAGGATTTTTCTTTTCCTAGACTTTTCCCATTAGAATTTATTTTCTGAAGTTTTCAGCTATTAAAAAGAAAAAAGGAAGAAAAAAAGTGCATGGTGGATACCATCTGCCACTCAGAGTACTCCAAGTCATCAACTGTGCCAGGAGTTTATGGTGGACTATTATGAAAGTCTTTGAGAAGTGTAATTAGAAAGATATGCATGAGTCTCTTTAGCAGTGGAGACCTCATCCCAGGAAATGCTGCTTTTGACATCATTTAGAATAAAATGAAAATGTGCAGAAATAAACATTTTAATCACTCCAGATTACAGAAAATCTTTGGTTAGGTATTTTAACTTTTCTTAATAAACAGTGTTGTCAGAAAAATGACTAGAGTCCTTATCCTCACATTCTACTCCTTTCTCTAATACCAACAGTCCAAAATATAGGAAGATTTAACTTTGTGGCCCAGCATGAAGGATGCTTTCAATTCAGAAAATATATTTCACTGTATCTGTGGAAATAGTAATAAAGATTATCATCTGTGAGGATTAAATATGAGGGTATTATTCTGCTCCTTCAAATATGCCTGTGATCCTTCATGGATGATAAATAAATAAATAAACAAACAAGAAATAAAATCAGTAACATAAAAAAAAATATTCCAAAAGATAAAGTTATAAGATTTTTTTTTTTTAGTTTATGTGAATAATCCCTAACTTAAACACTTTTAGAATGGTTTTATATCCACAATTTTTAATAGCTTTATTGAGAGAAAAGCAGCAAAAGATACAGATTAGGCATCATTCAGCTCAAACAAAAATGCAATCTAGAAATGTTACAGTAACTTCTCATAAAATAATCAGACTTTTATTTAGATTAGAACAAAGAAGAAAGGATAGGGTTTTATATTAACAACATTGACAAACTTCCACTCATAATGTTTTTTCCCTGCCAAAGGATTAACTGTGTTTTTTTGAGGAAAAGCAAACATACAAAACCAAACAACATGCTCTTAGCCTTGATAATGCTATTGGTAGTTTTAACAATGTTCCTTTCTGAATGGTAAATGCTTGTATAAAGCACTGCACAGTCCGATGTTTTTACCATTGATTTAAACAACAGGAATTCCATTGACCAGAAAGAAGTTAGGGTTTATACCCTTCTGTTAGAGATGTGTTCATATCAATGAATACATGTTAAATAATGAAAGAATTAAAAAAAAAAGAGGGGGGGGAAGCAGTATGTTATGCTGCATATTCTCTTTGGAAGGTATAAAACATATGCCAAGCTGTGGAAAACATTCTTTGAGCAGCAACATCTAGCTATTTTGCATGTTCCAGGGGGAGCAGTGCTGGCAGACTCCAAATTGCCCCTAAGGCTGTCATATGTTAAACAAGCTTAGAGGTTGGTTTATGCTTGTAGATTCTATAAGCATGCTTCTGATCCTGTTTGTATTGTTTTTTCCTGACACAGCTCCCCCATCTGTAATGGAAGTACTACTCTTTCCTACTGTGTATAAGAAAGGACGTTCAGGGATTATATTTAATTTGCCTTTCTTTACCTGGAGATGTATGCAGGTTTCAACGTATTTGAAATCTAACTTCACAATTTATTTGAACGTTTTACACATCTTGTGTTAACCTTTAACATTTTGTCCCACTCATATTAGTTGAGTCCTGAAATGTGTTCTTTTTCTTATTCACATCTACTTTTCAACCATTTATTTTGGAAAAAGTGTTACAAAATGTACAAACTTCTTGTTTTAAGGGAAGAAGCATTCTTTCACAGCAGATGATTGCACATTGCTTCATTTTCTGAGATGGTGGATTATGTCTATTCATCAGTGTCAGTACATACTATTCTTCTGATTCTTCCTGTAGTTTGTAACAACATTGCCATCTAGTTAGATTCATAGTTCCTTTATACTGAGATGCAGAGTGTATATTTAAAGACAATATCCTGATGAAGAACTGACTTAGCAATTTTAGTATTGTGAATTTCTATTTCTTCATCATCAGGCGGTTAGGAGCAAATGTACACTCAGACTCATGCTCACAGTAAAGCCCTGTTCTCATCTGGTTCAGAGACAGTGAACTGTTAAGCAAATCCACTTCAGTCCAAGCCTACCTTATGTCACATTTAGCCACCAGGCACCCTCATGCAAGTCAAATTAATAGTATTTGCACACAAAGGCAAGGTCTCTGTGATTACCTGCCAACCTTGCTGATGTGTCCTCATGGTTTTAGTTTGATGTTCAAATCAGTGGTGTAGAGCTAAACAGATATTTCCTAGCAAAGATCCTTGAAAATAGAGGAATATTTAGTCTAATTCTAACTGTAACTTGTTTATTTTTGTGATATCCCATTTACAATATGGTTATTACTTGCCGTACAAGGGACTATGCATAATAACCAGGGTGTGTAGCCCTGTCGCAGATGAAATATCTCACACAGTTACAGTTTAGCAACAATTTAACTTTTACTAATGGTGTGAGGTAAATCAAAGGTTAAATTTTAGTAGCACTCAATCATTAACCAATTTAAAGATTCGTAAGGTGCTTCAGTAGAATTTTATGATTAAAATAGTGACTTAGTTACAGATTCAAGAATGACAAGATTCACACTAACTTACTACAAGTTATATATGTATACAAGTATATATGTATCAACACAAAAAACACACAAACAGAAAAACAAACACAAAACACAATGGAAGTACTTGGATCCAGTGAAATATGTAAGTAGGGAAACTGGATTACAGCTAAAAGTTCTCTCTTCTTTCTTATGTAGAGAGGTATATAGAGGAGACTAGCCTACAGTTAAAAGTTCCCTCTTCCTTCTTGAGTTTTGAGTAAATACTCACAATACATCAGCACTCCTCAACAGGAAATTGAGCCTCGAGAAGTCGGACTTTACCAGAGAGGCAGCCCAGCTCAGGGGAAATGATGGACACAGCCCACTGTGACCCAAGAGGGCTGAAAGCGTCTCACTTTGAGCCGCTATTTGTAGGATCTGATAAATGACTTTTGCCAGGTACTTTTCCAGTTTATCCCACCTTGGATGATGTAATGTTCTGGTGCATTACACCAGTTACCAAAGTGTGTCATCCCACTTGGGGCTCCAACCCCTGTACAGATGTATGGGGTTGTCAGGAGGTGATTGACTGTTACTATGGTTTCCAATAATGGAGAAAGCAAGAGCTAGGTACATTAAAGGGGTGTCTCAATGCTCGGCTTCACTGCCATAATGGAGAAATGAAAGCCAGGTACATTGTGGGGGTTCCTCAATTCTTGGTTTCACTGCCATACTGGAAAGTAGGAGCCAGGTATGCCAAGGAGGTAATTTGTTGCTTGGGTTCACCGCTTTCACAATTCATTCCTGACTCACCCCAGGTTGGTAAATGACCCAGGAGGGGAAGAATCGTACCAAGTACTAAGTGACTCAGGAGAGGAGGGTGGTTGCACCACCACAAGGCCAGCTTCTTGCATTAACACATCTTTTCCCTTCACCTCAGAGTTAAAGAAGGAAAAAAAATGTATCTTGTGCCTTTCAAATCTCTGACTGCAAGAGCAGAATGCATTTGAAAAGTCACAAAATGTCAATGTATGCCTGTATTACTGCCTACCGTTTTCTGGTTTTCTTTTTAGCTGTTATTATAGTGTCAATGAACTATATTTTCAGCACTTTCCCTTGTTAAGAATTACATTACAAACTATTTCCTTGTATCGGCAAATCAGGTTATGGTCTGCTTTGATTGATTATGCCAAAGCTATTCTATTCATGTCAATAAAGAGGGGACCAATCAGATCAACATCTTTCTATAAAAACACTTTGCAGTCAAATTTCTGTTTTCAAGTCCTCCTGACCTTTTGGATGCCCATATGGCCCATAATCCTCCACACACATTTTTAAAGGGTAGTAACAACATAAACTTTGTTTATCTTCCTGGACTAATTTTATGCACTGGGAAAACTCTGCTGGTCACCATGTTATTCTTGCAGAGGTGAGTACCTGAAGCTCCAGAGACCTTATGTGGTTTTTTTTCTTTGTTTTATGATGTCATATGTCTTCCTGTCTGTTTCTCTGTAAAAACAGGTGTACCACTTAGTGCTTGCATGCCTCAACAATACTAATTCCTCTGTCAACCAGCTTCCTATTTATCAATAGTCTAACACTGGTATTTTGTAGAGATTAACAACCTTTGAATCATAAAAGGAAATTGGTGTAGTTTTATAATACATGTTTTTACATGTAAATTAACCATTCGGTTTGTTGTTTGCTCTTGGGGAATTAATCAGCGGTGTATTTTTTTCCTATGAAACAACTACTGCTGCTGAAACAGTGATGTTACCTTCTTGACTTCAGTTTTAACCAGAGGAATTTCTTCTGCTGTTTGTACTCCCCATCCAGGAGAGCTCAATTAGTCTCAGGTAGTACATCTGGGTTCTGAAGCCCAAACTCTAATTTAAGAACTGCTGCCAAATAACCATAATAATCAAAGCCACTTAAAACAGCAATCTACCAGCCAGCATGGTGGCTCTGAAGATTGTTACTCCAGTCTGTTAGACAATCTGTTCTTGAGGACTTTGGTTTAAGCCATGGCATCGCTCATTTGTCTGCACTTTGCTCTTGATTCTGAGCCATGAGTTCCTGACTGCTGCTCCAGAGGGGAATGGGAAGGAGATGAAAAGGGAGTGTTATAAATGTTTTAATTGAATTGAAGAGGAAAAAAAAAAAAAAGCTAAATCAGAGACTCTTCCTAGATATTATATACTCAGGAAAAAAACCTCAGAATTTAATAAATGATAAAAAAATTTACTTTTCCGATTTATTTTTTTTTTTCCCCCAAGCGGATGATAAAGCTTGTGTCACTTACATTTGGGATACTCACATCAGTCATAAGAGCTTTTTTTCAAATAATATTTGGCCAAAAGTTGCAGACAGAAAGAAAATTCACAGAATGAAAATCAAACGTTTTTTACTGCAACCTCTAGGTCACAATGCCCCTTTCGTATTGTAACCATGTAAGATTAATTTCTTTATCAAAGAATAGACAGAGATACACCAATTTTTGCAGTAATCCATAGAACAGAAACAGTTTAGCAAGTTGTAAGGATTTCCTGAGAACATTATTTACTCTATATGTGGCTAGTGTATAATTACAAGTCTATTTACAGCATACACACTGTACATATACAAATAAAAACATATACGTACATTTGTATATGTACAAATATATATAATCGTATGCATAAATATAGATATACACATACAGAAATACTCAGCCTTACCACAGAACTAGCAATGTAGGCCATGTGGCCATGAACTCTGAGATCTGGCACAGCCTCTTAACTCTTGGAGTTAGAGTCTGGACTGCAAATTAAAGTTCTCTCTTGCTCTTTTCTCTTCCAGCATTTAGCACTCTTCACCAGCAGAACCAGAAATGTCATCCTTGTACCTGTCTGTCATTATCTGTTTGCTTTGGTTATAAATTCCTTGCATCAGAATCACAGAAGAAAAGTTCCTTCCACTAGACCAAGTTGCTCAAAGCCTCATCGAGCATGACCTTGAACACCTCCAGGGACGGGGCATCCACAACTTCTCTGGGCAACCTGTTCCAGTGCCTCACCACCCTCACAGTGAAAAAATTCTTCCTAATGTCTAATCTAAATCTACCCTCTTTCAGCTTAAAACCGTTGCCCCTCATCCTATTTCTGTGCTCTCTGATAAAGAGTGCCTCCCCATCTTTCTTGTAGGTTCCCTGTCAGTACTGAAAGGCTGCTCTGAGGTCTCCCAGGAGCCTTCTCTTCTTCAGGCTAAACAACCCCGACTCTCTCGGCCTGTTGATACAGTATAATCTCTGTTCAGTTATGGAAGATTGCTTTTGTTACCTTAGCTACCCATTTTAACCGAAATATATACCATATTTCAGTCACTTTTATGATTACAACATTAAGAGTTAAGCTTGTTTGTTCTTCAGAAGGAGTTTTCTTATGAGACAGTCAAAGATCCAGAAATTAACTGCTACCAATTTCAAGTGTCATCACAAATTCTTCTCTAAGTGCAGGGCACTTATAGTGAAAAAAATCAGTGTGAATCTAGGAACAATCCCAGGCCTTTTTTCCTGTGTCAGATGGATGGGATGGATGGAGGTTCCTTAGAGTTCCAGAACCCATCTTTATTGTTGTAGGTAAATGTATCAGTGTTTTACATCACTAAATATGGGGTACTCAAAGGATTTACATTTAATCCTCACCCTTTTATTACTGACCTTCACAGCTTTCTGGAAGGCAGGCAATGTAAATAAGCAATGAATATGGCTTCAAATATTGTGCTGCACCTGCACAACACTGAAGATACAGCAACTAGGTCCTCAAATACTTAATAGCATACACCTGGTCAAAGTGGGGCTGTGACATCCCATGATACAGGTTTTCCATCTCAGATAATAAACACAGACCGTTAGTTTCATCTCTCAGTTTACCTATCTTGCCACTACAGTACTACAAAATTAACTTTTCATTCGTTGTCTTACCTTTTCCTTCCTTATGAATACTGTGTGACCTGACAGCTACTAAAATGATTTTCACAGCATCAGTGGCTATGTCTAAACCAGAGAATTCCTACTGGAATTTTCCCTGGAAGTGAGACCAACTGGTACAGAATTGCCGCTATCAGGTTTTTTTTATGTTTTCTTAATTTCCAAAACAGGATGGACAATTCCAAACTACCTTTTGCAAGTACTCCTTGGTCTTTGTTAGCTCCTAAACCTTCCTCGAGAATTGTGTAGGAGGCTGAATGTTGGCTTTGGCTACCAGCATTTCAAAGGATCATTGTAATGGCTAAGCAGTATAGAAAACTGATATTCTGTACCTAGGAACATTACACTATTAAATCTATCAATATTTTTTAATAATTTATCAAGAGACTTTTACAATTTTCCTAAAATCAATTTGTTACATTGCTTGGCTCAAAAGTTTCTAAAGTTGACCTTGTTTCGTTAGGAGCCAGTTTCCAAGATTGTGGTCTTTCCATCATTTTAAACTTTTAAGAGATTTGCAGACCATCCTCAAGCTTTCATCCTGTGTTTCTCATGTTCTCTGACAGCATTTAGAAGTTGACAGTTGCATGCAGGTCCTAGCTGCAGCATTGTTTCTCTTGAGTTATGTCTAAAATGGTGATAGGAGAGTACTTCCTTACTGTCAGGTCTCGGCATCTACCCCACTTATAGCTTACTTCCATTGTAAGAACTAGACCTTGAGAATACTCCTTTACTTTTTTACTCATCTACAAAATGTAAGTACATGCTAAATAAGGACTGTGATGCTCTCATTCTGGATCCTAGTTTCAACCTGTAAGCATGAACAATTGGGATGTAACTATAAGAACTTGTGAAATCAAAGCCATTCATGGTCAGTTATAACCTAGTAAATCTCCTTTCTAATAACTCTTTCTTATCAGAGGTCTTCTGCAAATTAGTTTGTGAAGAGCTGAAAAACATAAAAGTCTCCTTAGCCAGTGTAGGGTTTGCCTTTAAAAAAATAACTAAAAAAAAATATATAGATATTGTAGATATTTAATAACCAGACACTCATAAAAAAGCAGAAGAAAATGGAACACTGAGAGGTTAAGTATATGGTAAACAAAGCTAAAACCCACACCAAAACAAAAACTTAGCTCTTGTCACTGCAATATATGTCTTTAATGCTCATTAAAATACAGTTAATTTGGAATTTGGACTGAACAACAAAAAGCTGAAAAAGTCTAAGTTCAAGAACAGCTCTGAAAACACTCCAGATGTCAAGAAGCAGATAAAATAAAAATAAAATAAAATAAAAAAAACAGTTTGCTGAAAGACACATCCATGTTTGTGGCACTGCAGAAAATAGGCAGTGGTTGCATTTGCCCTGCAGCAACCTCCTTGTAATGACACTGGACACCTGCCAGTCTCTAATTATCCTTACACCAATAACTTCAAATTGCTACTTCTTTCAACCTGGTGTCTTATTTTTAGCTCAAAGGGTACTTCAAGTGGACCATCTTACCAGAATGACATAAATCTGATAACATAGTCCACTAACTTTGCAACAACCTAAAGGGTTCATGGAATTTTAGGAAGAGCCTTTTCTTTGTAAAGTGTAAGTAATCTGTTTTACTTTACATATTTCATTACGTAGGAATAGGTGTTCTGTCATAACTGTTTTTTTTTAATTGTTTCAATTACATTCTTAAGCAAATGAAATAACAAGACTGGTGAAGTAAACTAAACACAAAGGAAGAAAAGGTAATTCACATGTGTGTATGTTTATGTGTGTATATGCCAAGAAATTAAGAAGGGATGTAGCAGTTTAATAGCACATGTATATAGTCATTATGTATTACTTATGTTTCAGATGTATGTATTTGTTTCAGATGTTAAAACAAGATGACTCTCTGCGTTGGTGATCTGTTCAGATAATGATATATAAATACATTATAGGTACATATAGGAAGGAATATGCTCAGCCTTGAACCATTATAACTTAAAAGGTCATAGTAAGAGAATCATAAGTTATTCTAAAAATATATGTAATCCACAATATTCAGTTGTGCCTTCAAAGTTGTGCAAATGCTTTTCAAAGTGAGACAGTGAGAAAACATGATCACTTTTCTCAGCACAATCACCTTTATGTTTATGACAAAACACTGAAAACGCACAAACTCTTTCAGAATTAAACTAATATAGACTAGGAGAACATTTATTTTGCTGGTTTCACTCACTACAATGGTATTACTAATGTTGCTTCACACTGCCCTTTCTTAAAGCTGTACAAAATCTGAGGCAGGATCCAGTAACCTGATTCGAAGGATAAGATGAATCTCTCCAGAATTCTGGCTCCCAAAAGAAGCAGCTTTAACCCCAATTTAACATTGTGATGTCAAATCAGTACTTGTAGGAAGGGTTTGTTTTTGGTTTGTTTTTTTTTACATTTTGTATAAAATATGAAGCATGTATGTACAGGACTAGCTCTTTGAGTGAATATTATCAAAGTTTTCTATGCTTCCATAAGACAGTGGATAGTAGCTATGAGTGTGAAGACATTTCTTATTGCACAGAACATTTTGTTCAACAATTTATTTGGTAAATATATTGCTTTGAGAAGTACAGATGGAACAGGGTAATATTACATAGCAGCTAGGACTTAACTGACTGATAGAAGTACGCACATAGATAGGCTGATGAATTTAGACCGCGTTTGTCCTGTATTGGAGATATTATACAAGAAACAATTTAGAACTATTTTTGGGTTAGCAAAGCATGGTTTTGAAGATGTTTTCTTCCTAAAAATATCAAAGCAGCACACCTGAAAATACTTTTATATGTATCAGCTGTGATAAGTGGACTGAGGGCTTCTAGCACATAAAATCCTAAAATAAGACTGTTTGTTAAGTGTCTACAGTTCAATACAAACTGGACAGGATTTTTGAGCCATAAACTCTTCCTTTAGCTGTATCACTAGCTGCGTTGTAAACATGTTGTCTGATTGTTAAATTCAAAATTTGCTTACCAAAAGATGACATCATTAAACCATTCTATGATTCTAAATAATAAACAATAAATAAAAAGGAACAATAGCATCATAGTGTAGCATCTGCTTTTTTTCTTGAATGTTCTCTTGCAAGAAGATATTTCCTCCTTGATAATAATAATAAAATAGCCCCAGAAAACAACCCCTCCGTGCTAACACTCATCTTCCACAGTGAAAGAGGATAACACAGAGTAGGAGCTTGTACTGATGCATTTGACAACAAAAAGACAAGATATTACTGACAATTCCCATGATTCAATAATTTTTCACCAATAAGAACAACCCTGCAACTCACAGAAATTGAAACAGAAATAGAACATTTTACATTGGTGTATCTTGAAAAAATTAAGAAATTTCTTCATTACCTTAGTTTATTTAAATAGAACAGCTATTAGTATTTCCAGTTCATCACAAAAGATCCTGCAGAATCTCAATATCATGTTGCAAAATGCAGGTGCAGGATGTTGTCCTTGAACAATCTGTAAAAGGTAATATAACTCCACTGAAGCAATTTGTGCTTCTCCTTAGGATAATTTGACGGAGAAGAAATAAAGCTAGTTGGACCTTACTTCCTCATCTCTAAACAGCTGGGCTCTTCCTTCAAGAGTTTCTATGCACAAAGGAAGAAAAGCAGGTCTGGTGCCATTTCCCTTTGAAGACAGTGAAAGAAAAGTCAAAGGAGTGAGACATGGTTTTGTATCCTCTTTTTTTTTCTCCTAGTTATTTGAATTGAGAGCCTTGTCATAGCTCAAATGCATGACTTTCCTAGAGTAAGAATGTCCTGTGTGCAGTACACAAATTCACTTTCTTTATTTCTGCACTGTTCCTTGAGCCTCAGTCTCACTATTACTTTGTGTTCCCTTACATACCAGGCCCACAAGCAACCTTAACAACAGCAAAAAAATCCCATTTCTCATAACAATAATTTATAATAAATGTAGTACTACATGTTGCCTGCATCTCTTGAACCACATGAGCCATTGAGTTTGGATGTCAAAGGGTAAATTCTGTATGTATAACTGACTGGTGTGATATGGCATTGTAAACCATAATGGGGACATGATATTCAAATATCCTGATGAAGATTTTCAGTAGCCCTTTTAGTGTTTTCCTAAGGTGACTTACTTGTACTTAACAGCTTTCTTAAAGAAACAACCTCTCTCATTACCAAAACAAACAAACAAAATAAACAAAAAAATTAAAACAAACAAAACAAACAAAACCTGGTATCGTTCTAATCTAAAAGTGAATGAACAGTGACACCCAATGGCCAGGTAAACATATTGTAAATCACACTAATATTCCCTACAGAAGGCATTGAGATTTGATGGTTAAAGCATGAGGTTCTCAATGTATTTAGTCATCATTATCTCAAGGACAGCCTGTTCCTAATTTTGGCAACATGGCATTAATTAGACCTAAGATCATTGTGTGCTATGTTCAGTGCTTGTTTCTTGCTATTGTTTAACTTTGCTGACATCCCAGATAGTAGTAGTATCAACAGACTATATCTGTTCATGTTAGAAATTACAAAACAGAGTCCAAAATACATTAATGAACATTTATATATTGGTTCTCATAGCATAAACCTAATCCCATAGAATAAAAAGAAATCAGGGGGAAAAAAGAATTACTACCTTCTTTTCCTTGACGCTAATTTTAGTAGAACTGCCCAAAGAAAGGGGTTTCCAATAGGTGGAGAATTAAAGTTTGGTATCGAATCAGATAAAACCCAACAATTTGTTGACATTTTCAATGCAATGAAATTTGGAAGAAGCTTTACAAATGGTGTTTCTGAACTGATTTATGTTCTGAGATGTGCACTGATTTCACTGTTCAGTTGAAGATCCCAGAGTCTTCTCCTGTAGTTGAAGATAAAGTTTCCAGACACTGCTGTTGCAGCTCCAACTGCAGCAGGTGACTCTTCCCTGCCCTGACATACTGTGTGAACTGGGAGCTTGCAAGATTAAATGCCAACTTTGGCAAAAGCTGTGGTATGAATCTATTTTAACGTGAAGATGCCAGAAGTACTGTCTTTAGACAGCCCAACCAGAGTCTACAGAAGATATCATGAGATTTATTACCTATAGTCAGGAAAATTCATCAAATCTAGCATGTTTTGAACAAAAGCAATTGGGATTCAATTACTTATCACTTCTGTGAGCATGTGCATGTAAAGTAGAAGTCTGTATTTTTAAAAGGCTAGTCTGTGATGGGAAGATAAGGTCTGTACATAAAAGTGAAGTGCAGTGTAACTTTTCCCTTGTCATGGAGTCTTGTACTTGGTTTGCGTAGCAAGGTGTTGGTAACAGGAGGGCTACAGTGGTGCCTTCTGAAAGAAGACACCAGAATATGCCCCCATGCCAGACAGAGCCAGCTTCAGCCAGCTCCTATACAGACCTGCCGTTGGCCAAACCTCAGCCCATCAGTGACATCGGTAATGCCTCTGTGAGGGTAAAAAAAAAATTTAAGGTTAACAAAAATGTAGCACAGTAGCCAGGAGAGAAGAGTGAGAACATGTGACAGAAACAACACTGCAGACACCAAGGTCAGTGCAGAAGGAGGGGGAGGAGGTGCTCCAGGTGCCAGAGCGGAGATATGCTCTGATCTCCCTGTCCTTACTTTGGCCCATGATATTTTCATTTTTATTTTCTTCCCCTGTCTTGAGGACAAGGGGCAGTGAGAGAGTAACTTGGTTGGCACAGCTAAGGTCAGTCCAACACAAGTATTCATGCAGTATCACAGAAGTATCAAAGAAGTATCACAGAAGAGGTTAATACAGAACGCATGATCCAGTTGGGTTTAACACATGGCATTTAACTGGGTGGAAAGACAGACAAAGAACAGAGCAATGGTCACTGAAATATAATAGTCCTAAGAGCATTGGAAGTGGTTTTTGAGAGGCTGACATTGCAATTTTTAGTCATTATGCAGGTGAAGTAAATCTCACTTTCAGAAATTAATGGGTGTTCCATTCAGAGGCATTATCTTAACTATGGGTGTGGTAGAGAAATGATAAAAGGAGATTTTGTATCTGATTATTAGTATTAGATCTCAGTGTTATAATACTATACAAAAAGTAGTTTTCACAGTAACTATCTTCCTGCGTAATTTCACAGAACTGAAACTACAATTTTGTTGAAGATCTATTTTTTTGTCATGCAGTACGACGAGGCTGAGCCTCTAGCAGATCAGTTTTCCATGAGGTCATTGATTTTTAAAGTAGAATAAGAGAATGAATATTCAAAAGGCAGCTAGAATGAAAAGGGTGAAAATGATACAAATTAAAGCAAACAACTAAATTAATTAAATAAAAGATTCTTTGTCTAGGAGTCAAAATGATACAAGACAGAAAAGTTTTGAAAAAAAAAAAGTGTGTGAGATTACAGTTGATATTCCTCAGAAATTTAATTTTATTTCAGTGTTTCCTTCACTTTCCTAGCCTTCTCATTTGTTTGGAGAGCTTAGAACTGAAGAAAACCTTTGTTTACTATTAGAAATAACTCTGTTGCATACAATTCATACAGTCTGCTTTCTGAGAGGACGGAATGTGTCAATGTATTTCACTGGTCTTCTCCAAAGTTTAGTGAGAAACAAAACAGTTGTGCTTCATTTATTAGGAAATGTAGGAATCTGTACTTTTAACCAACACTTTTAGAGATGCAAAACCTTCAAAGAGAATGTTCCTAACTCTTCTGAACATAAGCCCCCTTTAAAAGGTCCTGTGTTGGTTACCCAAAGATACTTGAGACATCTAATCATTTGGGAAACCTCTGAGTTCTCTTCCTGATGTGACACCCTGAAGGCCCTCATGTGGGTGGTTTACCAAAAAAAAAAAGAGGACAAATAGCATGAGGAGAGTAGGATTACTCACAGAAAGCTGCAGATAGCAGTCAAGCAAAGGAGTTCAGAAACACTTCTCCAGTTTGGTGCCAACAGATATCTAGGTAACGAATATGCCTTTGAGGAAGTGGCACTGTCCTACTTCTTTCCCTGCCAATGAATCTGTGAAATTTGAACGTGAAGGAATCACTAAGCACATTTATTGAAAGAATAGTGGAAGTACCTTTTCAATGTGAGCTCTCCCTGGAGCCACAAAAAGGTCTATGACTGCACCAGTCATACAAGTACTACTGTTATTTTTTTTTTCTGTAGCATGGGCAATTTCTTGAGGTTACAGTTAGACATTCCTAAAGAGAATCTGCAAAGCAGAACTTCCAGCACTGATTTTTTTCATGTGTGTGTGTGATTCCAACACCTGTGTCAACATATTAACGTGACTGAACACAGCAATGATATCTAGTGAAACAACCTGTCAGTTTCTTGATGTTTAAGTCTTTAACAATTCTTTACTTACAAGTCAGTTCTTGGTAAGAAGTGCGTGATAAATGTTTAACTTTAAAGACTTTAATTTCTCAAAGTAACATATAAATAAAAACAAAAAAAAGAGATAGATTGTTAAAACTGGTAGGAAATAGAACTTGTGAATGTAACATGTTTTTCTGTAACTTTAATGATAACAATACTGTTAGTTCTGCTTGGATTTAATTCACAGTATCTGTGCAGTACTTCAGATTGAAATCAAGTGATTAAGCCCTTGACCAAACCTTTGAAAAATGAATGATTCTAATACAAGAATTGTAATTTAAGATAATGAAGGAAAAATGAAAGAATCATCTTTGATAATCAAAGTACATAGCTTTTTAACCCAGCATTTGAAATATTTAAAACAGAGAAGTGCAAAGTTCAATGCAATTTGTTTGATAAATGACAAATTAAACTCTTGATGAATAGTGAAAGGCTGCGTGACTAATTATTCACTTAATAACACAAGGCTATAGTCCATAAGGCGGAGTGGGCAAATTGTATTCTCCCTTTCCTAGCAATTTGAATTTCTACTGTTTGAACTGGAAAAGTGTAGCTTTCTTTTTTTTTTAAGAAATATTTTCTTTCAACTAGTATTTATTTTGCAATTTCATATGAGGCTGTTTGTAACTTGCTGTTGCAGTAAAGCTATGTGCAATGTAATAGCTAGTGGATTTTTAGCTGGCAGTTGATGCAGTTACCTTGATATTCATCAGGAGTATTTTGTCTCTACTCTGCCCACTGTCCGTAAGAGTCCAGCTCTGTAGTTCATGGTAGTGCAAAACCCTCTCCACCTCGACTTGATGGAAAGGTTTCCTGGAAAGCATACCTGAAAGGGAAAAAAGGGACTAAAGAAACATACAATAAAGATATTAAAATAGAACTGGGAGAGGGGCGGGGGGAGGTCCTGTTATTTTATAAGGCCTGAATTCTGGTACACACTGTTCAAATAAGTAGTTTATCTGAATCCAAAGAGTAACTAGGAACAGCTCTTCTGAGTTAGAGTTGATGGTTTGGGTTCTTAATCTATCAGGTACTACCATGAGTTTATGCATATTAAATGACCAAAGGTTGTTTTACTCATGAAGAACTTATATTTAAAATACACTATTCAATCTGCAGCAGCAGAATAAACTGAATGTATTACAGACTGTTAAGGTGATTCATTTGTGAGGCCAACAATTACGTAGCCATTTAATTTTGCTCTTACCACTAAAGTCACTGAAAAGCATCTTCATTTCCATTTGAATAAAGCATGCAAAAGCCGTTATAAAATGGATTTATTCACTGTAAACCACCTTCAGCTTTCAGACATCCTGGCACTGAGGTTGTGGACCAAAATACACCTTTGCAATTGTTGTAAAGTTTGTAAAGCATACTAGTATTCATTATTGATTCACATTCTTTCTAATTGCTTTTAAATTTGAACAGCTTCTTACTTTTATCTCATGCTTATGGTCCAGAAGATGGAAATGTAAAATAATAAAACCCACAACTAACAAATAGAAAAAAATCAAAAGTCTGTGATTCAAAAGCAGTGTTCTTTTTGAAAGGGAAATCTTTTAAAAGTAAATGTTTCATAAGTAGTGGAAAATTATATACAAGGATGTGAAGAAGATGCATTGCGAACTTAGACCAAGAACCTCAGTTCAGTTAACTTACCTCTTTTCTACAGTGTCCTGACTGAACCACATGTCTGAGTTGAGTGGAAGAAGCTGACTGGAAACTCAGTCCCAAGGACTAAACATTGTCCTTAGACCTCAGTTCAAAACATCTAACTAGCACTCAGCAGATGCTATCCTAACTTGAAATTTTTACCTATGAACTTTCCTGGATCTTCTTCAAAACCAAATAAATTAACTTTCTCAAGTGAGACAAAAGGCAGTACATATTTGAAAGAGTAGAGCAACAACAGCATCTGGAAGAGCAAAAGAGCAATGAGGATATAACAGTAAGGTGTCATTGTATTGGCTGATGGAACACACACATTACAGGTCACAGACCTTTGCAAATAGAAATAGAGGAGATATTTATTTATTAGCACCGTATGCTGAAGGACCATCTGATTGGCTGAAAGGAAGCTATGTGATGGAACTTTTGGGAGTCTCACATAATGGTCTAAAACTTTCTTAAATGAAGACATTGTAATGGAGTCTACAGTAAGGAATAATGGATATCGCTCAGAAGTCTTTACTTTGTCTAGCAGCAAAAAGGCGGTTGTGCCCCTTTTTGCCCTCCCTTTTTACCATAACTCTGGAACATATCAGTCAAAGACTCTAACACAATAACAGAGTTAAAGGCAAAAAATATTGGACATCCTGGATAGAATTTCATTATACGCTGTCAATGTCATTCTTTTCTTATCCAATCCATATGAATCCCTCGGGGGCAGCAGCCAATGAATTAAAAAGTTTGAGGAAGTCTCACTGCAGAATGATAATCAAAGGAAGTTCAAGATTCAGTGCATCAAACTTTCAACAGCAATATGTGAATCCATACTAAAATGGGTTCATTTGGACTAAACATTCAATTGGGTACTTTTGAGTGCAATTACCGCATAGTACTGATAGTCATATGATCTCATTTTTGCTCAGCTATATAGGTCTATTGCCCTTGAATAGTGTAACTATATAATGGATGTAATAATAAAACTACTACGCTTTTAAGAAGAACTTTTCACCCAAGGATCTCAAAGCACTTTAGAAAGGAGGTCAGGATCATTATCTGCATTGACTGAGGGAACAAGAGCCAAAGAAGAAAACTGACTTGACCAAAGTTGTCTAACAGACCTGTGGCATAGCCAAAAAAAGAAATACATTTTTGAGTTACAGTGCCAGCATGGGGACACAAATTAAACCATAGTAAGATTAATGTTTTCTCCAGTCTTTACTGATCTGTTTATTGTGATATTTGAAAGCACTTTAGATGTGTATGTGTATATTTGGCAAGACAATGAAATCATCTTAATTTCTTAGCTTTCAAAGCTTTCCACTTCAACAGTAGCTTCATTTCAATAAGCTAATAATACCACATTCGAAACCCTGTATATCAACAGAAAAAGTTACCCATAGTTGCAACTATCAGCAAAACCCAAGAGTTTAAGGGTTCACACTGGGGATGAATGAGTTATGAGAAAAAATGTGTCTGTCAATGCTAAGGTGTAGGTGTGGATTAGCCTAAGTAGGTGTATGGCAGGGCCTTGGCAGTGGGACAGCAGGGTTCATAAATGTTTTCACATGGAGTATTAGACTTGAAGTGAAAACTGAGACACTCTGACTCCAAAGTCTTTTTGTTGAAATATCTTAAAGAAGCATGGTTCTGTGATTAGAAAATTAATTGTATAACTCCCAACTATTTTTTTTAAAAAAGGCATTTTGTAAAAATAACTAAATAAAACATTTTTTATTAATTTAAAATTAGCAGATATTAATTTTTACAACATCCTGAGAAAATGAGACTACTTGCTTTGCAAGGTGTTTCAACGTGAAATCAACACAAAAATGTGAATTTCAGTAGGGACAGTTCGTTAGCTTGTATGTTTAAAGTATACATCTAAGTTGCTACTTAAAATCAGGTTTCTGTTAGCTTGTGCTGGTTAGCCCAAACATCAGTATCATACAGTTGATTTTTCTTATATTTTTGTTAATATTGTGGGCTTGCAGACCTGCTAGGCTAACAAAAAAATTATGATCTCAAGAAAGAAATGTATAATCATTTTGCTGTGATTTTAGCTGTCAGTGAAGGTCTTACTATAGGGTGTTTTCTGTAAATATCATGTCAACTTTTATTGTTCCAATAGTTTATTTATTTCAGCACAGAAATTTGGTTAGTTAAAGACTACTGGTCGGAATAGCTAGGTTTGATTTACTGGGCATACATAGATTCAAAGCTCCACATATTGTTGAACACCAAGAGCTGCTGTCAATCAGTAATGGTCCATGTTTATACCTCCTGAAAAGTGAAACTGTAAACCAACACTTTTTCCTCCCTAACACTTCTGTAAACTGCTCTGCAAAATAAATAGTGGAAGAATTATAAGAAAAGACTATTAGAACCTGAGGATATCTTGGCCAAAAACAAGCTCCGGTCTCAGACAGAGGCACCAAGAAAAGGATCTGTGTGGAGGAGATCCAAGCAGGTAAAGCTTTGATGGGGTTCTGCATTGTAGTATTTTCCTCAGTGAAGATCAAGAGCACCAGAAGTCAAGAAGTCAGGTTTTATTAGACTATAAACTAGGATATTTAAGTTTTCAGATAAAGAAAACATGAAGGGTTTAAGAAAGGTTAGAAACACTAGTTAATATAACTCTAACCATGCCCACAGTGTCTTTACAATGTCGTTTCTCTTTTCCAGAGAGTTCCAAACTACTCTGAGGACTTCTAAGTGGTCGCAAGCTCCTCACAGACCTCCATGTTCCTTAGAAAGCTTCTGTTTATGCCTGCTTGGAGGCTTTACTTTCTGCTCCTTGCTGCTCACTGAAGGTGCTTAGTCTCTACATAACCAGCAGGCTCCCAGGCTCAGTGTTGTGCCTCACTTTCTCCTGTCTTATGCTTATGCCTCTCAAAATTTGTCTCTTTGAAGAGGTACAGTTGCTTCCCACATTAAGGTGAGTTAATGTCCATCCTTTCAGAGGGGTTTGTCCTGGTCACGCACCTTCAAGGAACCTTCTACACAAATGAAAAACAATCAAATCAAAAGTTCTGCCTGGTGCTATCTGTCTCCCCAGAGCTCACCTAGAATCTCCCAAATGAGGATGATCAGTCTTCCAATACTTAAAATAACTAATACAGCAATCAAGTTTATTGCTACCAGTCAGTCAGAATCTCTTGTATAATTGCCAGTACACCTTTATACACTTATGTGTAACATGCAGCCCTTGATGTTTCTGTCTTAATGTTTTATCTTTTAATTAAAAAGCTTATGATTTGTTTGCCTCATCACTTTCATTTAAGGAACTGTCAATTTTTTAATACAGTAAAGATGTGGAAGAGTTAAGTTGACTGACATCCAGTCATTGACCCACAAATAAATAACTTTCATAATGAGAAACAGAGTAAATATCGACTAAGGATTTGTTCAGTATTGCTCCCATAGAAGAAATAAATGTCAAGACACTAAAGTATTTTTCAGTGAAAAATATGTATATATGTGTTTTTTTCCTGTCTCCTTGTCACACAGTGTCTGGTGTGGTATTTTCAAAACAACTTAGATAGCTCAATACATTAAACCCAGCTTTTGGAAATGTGCTACAGACACAATTCCCAAAGGCAACACAAGAAAGTTAGATGTTTCGTCTAAACTGCTTTAATAACAAAATGAAAAACTGCAATCCACTTTTATTAAGAAGTCTGAAAATGCCTCAGGGAAAACTGAGATCATAGTTTTAAATTTCTTTAGGCGACACAAAAAGTCAGTATCTTTTACCCAAGACTGCATCATGTTAGGTTCTACAAAATACAATGAAAGCACATTTGCACCAACTTAACTGCAAAAATAATAGTACAAAAGGCAGAAATGATTATTTTTTTCACTCACAATATTTCAGAGTTGAGGTAATCATAAATTTTGGGACGAAATCTTGAAAGAAATGCATATTTATCAGTTAAAAAAAAAAAAAAAAAAAAGAGACACAAACTCAGCTGTTAACTTTATCACATCTTTAGCGAGTATTCTCGTAACCAGGCTATGGTATACAATCTGGCTTTCATTTCACTCCAGAAAACATTCAAAGGCTTTAATTTCTAAGTATGTCTGTGTCTGTGCTTTCCATATGTGTCTGTTGGACTATGACTAATGGGATGAAATGTAACAAGTCAAAAGGCCAGATTCTGCACATACAATGGAGTAATGCTGGACACAAATATGAAATAGGAGAGGAATGGCTGGAGAGCAGCCCTGCAGAAAGGGATCCAGGGGTGCTGTCTGACAGCAGGCTCAATATGAGCCATCAGTGTGCCCTGTCAGCCAAGAGGGCAAACTGCATCCTGGGGTGCATCAAACAGCTGGTCAAAAAAGGCGATTATCCCGCTGTATTCCTTGTTGGTGCAGCCTCAACTTGAGCACCGTGTGCAGTTCTGGGCCCCACAATTTAAGAAGGATGTGATGGTCCTTGAATGCATCCAGAGGAGGGCAACAAAGCTGCTGAAAGAGCTGGAAGGAATGTTTTATGAGGAGCAGCTAAGGATTTTGAGCTCGTCTAGTTTGGAGAAGAGGAGGCTGGGGGGTGACCTCATTGCTCTCTACAGCTTCCTGAGGAGGGGAAGTGAAGAGGGAGGTGCTGAGCTCTTCTCTCAGGTATTCAATGACAGAACGCATGGAAATGGCTCACAACTGCATCAGGGGAGGTTTAGTCTGGACATTAGGAAGCATTTATTTACTGAGAGATTGGTCAAATACTAGAACAGGCATCCTAGAGAGTTGGTTGATATCCCAAGCATGTCAATGTTTAGGATGCATTTGCACAATACCCTTAATAATGTACTTTAGCTTTTGATCAGCCCTGAATTGATCAGGCAGTCGAACTGGGTGATTGTTGTAGGTTCCTTCCAACTAGAACTATTCTATTCTATTCTATTCTATTCTATTCTATTCTATTCTATTCTATTCTTTTTCTGTGTCTGTGCATGTGAAATGGAAATTGTGATTTTCAGTTGGTCCTTATTTGAGCTTAGAGGCAAAATTTGCATCACACCACAAAACAAAATAAAAATGTCAGATTTTTATTAGGCATCTAAGCCATGTATATAGCTGATTTACACTGTAAAACACATTTGTACTATATAAAACGCAGTCTTTCTATGCATATTTTTAAGGATACATTGACAGCAACAGAGTTCTCAAACTTCATGCAAAATAAAAATGCTATTATTAAATGTATTTTAACTGCCCACTTGTGCAAACAAGAATAATGATCATGACCACTGTGGTTGCTGCTGCTTACAGGTTGCCTTAAATGTACCTCGGTGTTGTGCATCTAATACCTTAATAACTTCTTTGAATGGTTTTGTCATTACCGTTGCAAAACTAAACTAGTGTGGGCCACACAGTGCAACAGTAGAGATATCCCCCCGACAGCAATAATAAGCAGTTAACTCAAAGTATATTTAACAAGTTGTGCTGCAGGAGAAAGAGGTCATCTACTATTCTGAGATATGGGAAACCACACACTTAGCTAATGTTTTCTACTGACAAGAAAGCCAAAGTACACAAGAACATATTGTCTTCTGTTCTTGGCTCAATTAATCATTTTATCGTAGAATTTTGTATTTATTTACTACAGAGTTTCAAAATCTTTCATTCAGTCTAGGACCTGATTGGATTATTTGGTTTGGTTTGGTTTGGGTTTTTTTCTGGATTTAACATACTAGACCAATTTTCTACGGATGTCTACATTCTTAATGAATTTCAAGCAATGATTTCATTTATTTGTTTCACATATGATTCTTGAAAAAATAATCATGTCAGTTTGTGTTATGTTGATCAATTTTATAATTAACAGCAATTTTTGCAATGTAACAAACAACCCTGATCATATGTATGCACTTTCATTCATAGAGACTGTGTCACACATCTTTTATAAATTTAAGTATTCTTTAATTTACTTTATTATTTACTTTTTTATAACATTTTGGAGAACTTATATTCAGTGTGATTTGTGCCTTGTGTGAAACATTTAACAGGTGTTTGAAATTACAAGTTGTGACTGTCGCTAAAGATGAGAGATTGTAATGAAAAGAAGCACTTGGACACCGAGACTATCTCCTCGAAGGGCAAGACCTTTTAAAAAATATACCATTATTATATAGATATGGTCTATAGCTCAGAATCTTTTTTTTTTTTCCCAATGAATCTCTTTCAGATGTGAAGATCTGGAAAGACTCCTGACTTTAAATGGGTATAAGGATGTCCTGTCTAGAAAACATGAGGAATATTGGAATGAACTGATAGACCCATAAACTATGTTACAGTTCAAGTATATGAGCCTACTCAAGGGACTCTTAATTGGAAATATTTTATTCTAGAATTACTTTTAGACATAGAATCATAGAATCATAGAATGGTTAGGGTTGGAAAGGACCTAATGATCCAAGTTCCAATCCCTTCCATAAGGGAAGTTGCGGATGCCCCATCTGTGGAGGTGTTCAAGACCAGGCTGGATGAGGCTTTGAGCAACCCGGTCTAGGAGTGTGTCCCTGCCCATGGCAGGGGGGTTGGAACTTGATGATCTTTAAGGTCCTTTCCAACCCAAACCATTCTATGATTCTATGATTCTATTCCAAACAGAGAGGTGAAAAGGCCACTTTTTTCTTTTGTTTTGTTTTAAGGGAGGAAGGGAAAAGTTAAAATATATATACATTAGTCGTTCTGTGAAGCTTTCCCTCAGGACCAAAGAATAGGTATGCTGGTCCATTTTGTTTACTAATAGATGCACAGAAGTAAGAGACTTCACCTACAGTACAGATGTGAGAGTCAAAGATTATGTGGATCTGTCTGGTTATGCTGCTTGACCTCAGAGGTGGGTTTTATTTATTTTAGGAGTACAGATACTGCTGTAAGCACTATCTGTAGGGAAGATATCCAAAGACATAAATGCATTCAAGTTGTTTACCCACCAATCCTGCACAACTGAGATCTGTGAATATGACACAGCTTATTTTTAATCAAAATCACTTCTCCACACTTGGCTCTGGAATACCTGTTTTTCAGTGAAATGTGCAAAATCTAATAAAACATCTGAACCTTGAGGGGAAAAAGAGGCAGCATAACAATTAAATGTTCAGCTATATAGCTTTTATATGCAAAGGTTTGCAACTAAATAATTACGTTTGATATCATTGCAATTATTTTGTCAAAATAGTCTACTGTAGAATATTTTTTTTCTTAATTTTGCATATTTGTATGCATTTTGGTTTCCCATTTTAATTACACTGTAGAAAGCTAGAATAAGGAGTCACTGAGACAACAGAACTTTGTGAAAAGAGAGAAAACTTTTTTTCTCCAATGTCAGTGCTTCAGATATGTCCAGGATTTTCCAGGCAAATTCTTCAAGGTCCAATCAACACTGATTTAAGCCTAATCAAC
The DNA here is from genome assembly GCF_000699245.1 of Pterocles gutturalis. NCBI lineage: Eukaryota > Metazoa > Chordata > Aves > Pterocliformes > Pteroclidae > Pterocles > Pterocles gutturalis. The sequence goes on along the minus strand of NW_010100454.1, from coordinate 2,749 downwards.
TGCAGCTAATTAATTCCTAAAGATTAATTCAGGAGTATTGTCATAAATATAAATCATAACTCATCTTGAAAACTTAATACACAACTAATTGGTCAGTGCCATCTGCAACATGCATCAATATGTCTCAGTGTCAGTATACGCATTTCTCCATGAAGGAGTGGCCAAACTGAGAAAACCCCCAAAAAGGATTTGAGAGCTCATGGCTGATGCCCACCATTGTCAAGGTGATAACTGAATCCTGTGTACAAAATAGACTGTTAGAAAGGAGTGAAATACATCTGTGAAAAATACTTGTTTACCATTGTACTTTTACTTTTGTCCTTTTATGTAGATACAGAGTATTCTTTTTTGACTGTTATAAAATCTTTACTGTAAATAAAAGGTCATGGGACCAGAAGAATGGCTGAACAGTCATGATGAAGAGCAGGGAAAAGAAGAGCTTTGTAGGTAAGAAGATATGACGGTCTACTGCCCCTCCATGCCCCTGCTTGACCCTTATTTCCTGTAACCCTGTCCAAGCAACAACCACCAGTGGTGGTTATAATGGATGTGTCTGGTCATGATGGCTGCATTCAGCTTAAGTTGGATTCTGGGGAGACAGATAACAGCACAATATCCAAGGGCTATTTTGTACATCTTGCCCAACAGCTGAGGGCTAGCTGAGCATGTGCCAGCTGAAATACAGCTAGTATGCAATTATGACTACAAATCAATCATCTCACTCCATACATAGTGGTCAGCCCAGGACCCGTTGAGCTCTTCTGCATGGCAGTGGGATGCACACCAGAATCTCTCGTTGAGTAGGGATGCCTCTCAAGGTTACTCATCAAGGTCAAAAGATTCCTTGCCGCAACAGATTCTCCATAAGTGATTAATGACAAGCTAATCTCTGAAATATTATCTAAGTGATATAAAGGATTGATTGTGCACATATAATCCTTTAGACATAAACCACTGACAAAGTCTGGGACAAGGATTGGAGCCAGCTGCACCTAGACTCCTCTCTGAGAAGGAGTTTAGAGAGCAAGGGGGTCCTTTCTGAACCTCATGAATCAACAGTAGTCTCCCTGACAGTTTTATCTGACCCCGTCCTCTATGCAGTAGATAATTAAGTGTACATTGCCATTGAATCTTGTTAAACCACTCTTGCATTTATCTTTGAGCTTTGTTAACTCACTGTTTTGTCTCAATAAAGTATATTGCTACTTAACTCTTATGAGTGAAGTGCATAACTCTGACTCCATCTGCAACAGATATTTTTTTCTCTTTCTTTCTGACACACGAAGAAATGTGTTCTGTAAAGGAACTCTCTCTCTCTCTCTCTCTCCAGTTCAGGGGCAAAGTTTCTCGGAACATGATTAGACCTTTCTGGCAGCCTTATAAGGACACAAAAAATTAAAATGAGTCTCCGTCAGCTAGAAGACATTTACCATACTCTTACGAAAAGTAACCTGAGTTGCAACTAACTATTTCAGAGTGGATAGTCTCTAACCGTTGTGGCACTGCACCTGCATAATCAAGGGATGCCCAAGTTAGTCATACTCTTTTATAATTTCTGTGCCAAGGAAGATAGTGTACCTGCTACTTCTGTTACAGTCACGATGAGCAAATCTAGAAATCAGTGATGCTTGAATTCTGCAAATCTGGCTGATTCAGCTACTGCCACACTAATAAGGATGTGTAATTAATGGTTCTTAAACCAATATTATTTTTCTTCATTGACTCGTTTCTTCTTTCTTCAAAGAAAATGTTTTAGTGCCACTTGGAAATCTTGTACTTAGTAAATTCATGTTATTTTTGGATTTCTAGAACTTACTAAATTCTATTTACTTACCCATTTTGTTTGTCTATTTCTTTTGTAATTAAATATAGTTAATTGTTACGATTGCATTACCTAGTTGACCAATCTTCATATTTTCAACCTTCTTTAATCTGTTGCTTGAACTCAAAATGAGACTTGAGACCTAAAAATGAGGCTTTTAAACCCCAGACAGTTTTCTTCAAAATAAGTTTTGAGTTTAGACCTCTTCAAAATTAAGCACATTAAAATTAGTTTTCATTATCCTGCTATGGCAAAAAAACTCCCCCACAAATCTACCATAGTTTTTGGACATGGAGTGGAGCTTAGATTTCTTAATGTTCATAGTTCAACTAAAGGACTTTTTGCCCAGATGTCTCCCTACTATATACTTTCCTCACATAATCAAATAAGTCTCTTTAAAATAGTAAGTAAACTATATTCAAAACTTGTTGTTTTAACCCAGAAATTTATTTAAATTTCATTCAACCTCAGTGAAGCCATAACTAATGCTCTTCTTAGACTATCCAGGTCAGTACTGTAAGGCAGACAGATCTCTTAAAGTTGCAAAGTAAGAATATTAACAATGGTGCTAACAAAGTTGTGTGGTTTAAATCGGTTTAGTTCCCTGGAGAAACTTTCCAACAAGAAGTAGGATTTCCTGTAGATAATTTTTATGATATTAGGTCTTTTACTGAATGGAGATTACGTTGAGTTAAAAACAGCTTTACCTGTCAAAGATGAAGATAAGACTATGTTATGTAAATAATCTACCAATGTGCTTTTCAGTAATACGAGTGAATCACTACGGTTATGTTGAGTAGCATATCTGCCATCTGAGATCTTTCCTGGGGGTAAAAAAAAAAATATTTTTTTTTTACTTAAAAATACAAACAATATATAAAAATATATTGTATCTGTGTGTGTTTATATTATCTCTATATATTTTTA
>NW_010100453.1:22819-28086 GCF_000699245.1 Pterocles gutturalis | reverse complement strand
GACTGCCTCTAATGACCCTCTTATCCCTTCATAGATGAGAAACTCATGATAGTCAATAAGGTTCCTGGACAAAGCAGATTGCCACCATCTGCTCACCGTCTTACAAATTCTCCTGACTTTCTGAAGTGCCGTGAGTCAGCAGGTGACAAATATTCCCTCTTTGTGTAGAGGGAAGGAATTACATGGTGGACTGTAAATGCTTTTCCCAGTCACCTGTTCAGCACTATGGAAAGTGCCTGGGGCATGCAGGGCCCACATTAGGATGAAAATGAAGACACTACTTTTGAAAAGAGCTAAAATACAGACTGTACAGCCTGCTGCATCAATATCACTTTTCGGGCGTGAAGGCTTGCCTGGTAATTATCTGGTATGCTGGTTACTAACAGGTTCAGGCACCCCTTGCAGGAGGTATGAGGACCAGCAGTGGCCCCAGTGCAATTTGGGAAGACTCATCTCTTAATATCTGTTATTGGTTCAGGTATGTTAGTTAAAGTCTCTGCCAGTGGTGTAACCCACAGTATTTCTTGCCTCCCAGATGTCCATTTCCATGTCACTCACAGGTATCTGGTGGGGAGCCAGCTAACCAAAAACTTGTTGTTCTTTGCAGAGATAAGTTGCTAAATAACAGTAACAACTACCTGTCTTCAATTTTGGCCACCCCTGGTCAGGGAGATCCCTAAGGGAGCTGCCTGGGTTTTGCAGCAGACCCAAGGAGCCACCACCCATCCCCTGAGCACTGCAAGGATGAAGCAACCCCCCTTTCTGTGCTAGCTATCTGGTGGCTGAGAGTTACAGCCCGCTTTTGGGGAATCAGTACTAATTACAGCTCATAACAGATGTCTCCACTCCACTGCATTAGGATGCGGGTCCCCCATGAGACCTCCTGTTGCTTTCCGAGAGTCGGAAATGAGTGCTGAAGTGTCTTTGCCGTTGCTCGCGCTGCTTCGGCATCCCACTGCAGCAGCAGGGATGCAGGGCAGGGCAGGGCAGGGGCAGCAGCACGCCAAGGTCTGGGCAGGCTGGGGGGACCCCCATGGGGGGCCAGGCACTGCCTGGGGGGGTTTGGCAGACTCAGGTGGGTGTGCTGAGCCCATGCCTGTGCTGGGGTGGGTCAGAGGAGCCACTGTGGCCCTTTCACACCGAAGGTTTCTGTTCCTGCCTCTGGAAGCTGCTCACGGTGTCACCCCAGACAAGTTCATTCACCTGCCCATGTCTCAGTTCCAGCTGCTATCAACTGTGTTGTTTAAGTGCCTAAAAATCCAAACAATGGGTGAGCAGCCTTTCTTTCAGAAATTTCACAGAGAAGAAACAGAGAACAAGGTATTTCAGGGAGAAGTACTCTTTTAACACACAGAAATGCTGGGTAGATTAATGAACGTTTACAAAAGGCTTTGAGTAGCAGGGCAAGGAAGGGTGCTATAAAGGCAGAAAATATTGTTTTGTCATGATGCTTCTCATCTGTATTTCTTCTCTTTGCAGGACTGAATGAGTTGGGAATTTCTCACTTTTTTTCCCCAACACTTAAAACGTTTTGTTTTGTTCTTTTATTTGTATTTGTCAAATGTACCATTGCAAATGGTAAGAGTTGCCCATATGAGGAAGACCATCCCTTTCTGGGAGTCACTTTTTCCATGGATTTACCATGCAGAGTCTGCCGGCTCACAAACAGGCCACAGGTAGCTATCAATGGACCAGTGCCTAAATCCCCATGGTTCTTCAATGCTGTCTGTCTGCTGGGGTGCCTGGGACAGTCTTGGGGAGCCCATCCAGCCCCAGCTGGCAGCTGCTATGCAGCCACTGCAGGAGCCCAGCAGCACCCCAGTAATCTTCCTCCAGCTGGGTGGGGGCTGGCGAGACACTTCTCCCCCCATTTCTCGAGCCTGGGCAAAACTGAGGTGCATTTTGGGCTGCTTTTATGGCAGAGATGGTGTTAAATATCAGTTGGTCTGGCAACCTGTCTTCCTACTGATGCATTCTGAAGGAAAACAAGGCTAAAATAAAAAGGCCTTTTCTTCTTTTATTTGTTGTGTTACTAATTGCTGTATTACAGCGTTTTCCAAGACCAATTACATACTGTTTGGGGAGATTATCAGAGTGCAAAACCTACTGTGGTTTATTGTATAGTGATGGCTCATGGAAGAAAAGTAGCTGAATTCAAGCCTTTACCATTTTGTGTATTTATCCCAATGCAGGTTTCAAATATACATGTATATAATAGGAACTTCACAACAGTCAGCAATGTTTAAAACAGACTTTCTTCCCCACAAGGGAATGAATAAGAGTCACTTGTCATATGTTTCCTTTAATTCATGGCTACAGAGCATTTCAGAATTGCTTGATGTAAATCTGTCTCATCTATTTGACAACTCTGATATTGAGTCATTCATTTTTATTCTATGACTTAAAAAATTCTATATTGCAGCTGGAGATGGGTGGCTAAAGTGCTAGTTTTGGACTATGGCTTGACTGTAACAATAGCTTTTGACCCTAGCTCCAGTCCCAAGGAAAGTGAATTTGGCAATCTCATTTCAATTCATAGTGAATAGCTGTTCACATAAAAAAATCAGCACCTACCATTTGTCATACTTGGCAGCTTCTGCTTAAGAATGGTCCAGAACTGCATTACCATGGAAACTAAATTACCTACTCCTACTCCTGGCTCAGAAGGTGATTTCAGCCCGTTGTGGAGGTTTCATATTGCTGATAGAAGGAGGTGGGGGTAACCTGGGGGAACTACAACACATATGACCCATAAGTATACTTGTATCAATTCTGCGTTTTGAATATTGCCATCTTCTGGCCATGTGTTGTTGGGTTCAGGCCAAATGTCTTTCTTACACATCACGATTTGTTTACTGATTTTTATTATGATAACAGCTACTGTCTCCAATCAAGACCAGGACTGCCTTGTGGTTAGTGCTGTACATACATATGTTTAGAGACAGTTTCTACTCTGAAAACAAGGCAAGTATGAGAGGTTCCATATATTCCTTTTTAAACAGAAGATTAAAACAAGGTAAGTGATTTGCCTGAGATTACACAGGAAAGTGGTGTCAGACCCAGCAAATTAATGCCCCTTTCTTTAGACTCAGCCCCGTGTTACTCCCCCAAACCACTTTATCCTTCTTCAGAATTACTCCTAATCTATGCTAGATGAGCTGGGAATACCACACGGTTGGATACTTTTTGTTTCCTGCCATCTACCAAAAGGCTGTTGATTCACAGAACAGTATTTTATTTAAGGCTATTCAGTCCTGGAATGAACAAACGTAATGGATTAGAGATCAATGTTTACTGGACACTGAAAGTTTTTAACATTAATTGCATACCATATGTTGGTTTTGTAATTGTAAGCAAAAACTCTGCTGTAACCACTCTGTCCTTCAGTAATGACTGAAACAAAAGATTGTTTCATTCTGCTGAGCTGAGCTGCATATACCACCTTTTTTTTTCTCACAGATACTGCTTCCTAGCAGGGTGTACACTAGTGGAAAGACTAGAAAATAAACGAACATAAAAAAAGGCAGACTAGTATGGATCCCTCTTAAACTCAAAGGGCTAGAAACTCAGCAGAGAGAAACAAAAGGAGAGTTGCTATTGCTAGTGTTGTGGCCGTGCAAGGATGGGAGACCCATGAGCATCCTGTGGAGGTTTGGCTGAGCCCTGATGTTGGGATTGCAGTGTGAGCAGTGTGGCTGGGAGCAGCCCTCATAGTTGGGCTGGCTTTGGTTTTAGGACATGACAGCTCTGCAGAGGCTACCAGGTCTTGATACATAGCTGGTATAATCAGGCAGAAAAGTACAGACCTGTTGAGGTCTCTTTCCCACCCTCCAGAGGCACACCAGCCAGCCACAAGATCCCTGCCTTCTGCAGGGATCACCAGCACCAGGAATACAGCTTTGCAGTGACTGGCAGGGGAAGGTCCCACCTCTACTCCCCACTTGTTCACTCTGCAGCGGAACCACATCAGAGGTGGCCACAGCTGAGGCCTTCACCCAAGTGACCTCTGTGCCTCCTGCCATGCCCTTCCTTTTTATTGCCCCCTCCAGAGCCAGTACCAGAGCTGGGATGGAGGAGGTGTGTGCAAGGGGATGTGCTGTCTGGGCTGTGGTGTAAGGATGTGCTGTCTGGGCTGTGGTGTAAGGACCTGTCCAAAAGTGGCTATTGGCCTGTTTTTGGTTCTTGACCCAGTGCCAGATTCACCCTGTGGAGGAAAAGAGACCTTCACTTCCTGGCTGCTGGGAGAAAGGAGAAGGTCATGAGCACCCATCCCTGCAGGGCACCTTGGCGTCCACGTACTTCCCACCCCACAGACCCCTGCCACATCCACCCCCCTCCTGTGGGCACAGACCGCTCCCACTCCTCAGGGCACAGCAGCAGCAGGACCTGCTGGTAGTCACCAGACCTTCATCCCTCTTTGGGGCCTCCCTCCACAGAATGCTGAGGGTGAACACTCTTGCTTTGCCCTTGTCATGGCCCTGGCAGAGTATCTGGGTCTCTTCTGCTCTGTCTTTTTTTTTTTTTTATATGCATCTTTCCTATTTAAGTGTCACAGATCACTGCACCAGCTGATTATCCTGTACATGGATGGAATATAAAAGTGCAAGTCCCCAAGTTGTCGGTAAGACCTTTTGTGAGATTGACTGGCTAAAAATAAAACGGAAATTGGCCCTGAGCATTTGAGAATCTGTCTCTTCCTCAGGCCACAGGAAAGCAGAGCAAGGGGTAGCACTTCATAATTAATTATGAATTTATAATTAATTTGAAGCCTGAATCAACAGCTTACTAGTAGAGCTGCTATTACTTACTCTATGTTCCCGCAGTCTGTCAGAGAGTTTGGTACTCACAAGCAGGTTTCAAAATTTCAGGACCTTTTTTCTGTTCAGTTTGCATCTTTTCAGCCTGTTAGTCTTGAGTGCAACTCTGTTTTTTGATAGTTTTTATGTTTAAGGGACTAGATCAATAGGTGTATTTTGGGTCTCTAGACTACACATGTGAGTGCAAACAAAGTTGCTCTCCCTGGGTAGGAAAGATTTGTTTATTTGTGTAGGTTTATGTATTGTTTTGAAGGTTTGTTCTTTTGACAGATAAACAATGCAAAAATATTCTGTGCTTCTGCAGCACATAATCTGATGTTCATCATACACAAAGTCTCCTTACTCTCTACAATAAGTGCAATAAAAATGCTCTCCCCCCAGAGCTGTGCAGGGCTTAAGCAGATTGGTGGGGTAGGATTTTGGAAAGCATTCGAGGCTGACCTTTCCCTA
>NW_010100453.1:0-22793 GCF_000699245.1 Pterocles gutturalis | reverse complement strand
TGACTTCAAGGAGAGCAGAGCTGGGTCGGTGTTGAACACTTCTGAAAATCCCACCTGTAAAGCGTGCAGAGTTCATTATAGGGGCAAAATTTTGTATAAAGCCCAGAAGAGACAAACAGAAATTGTTAGCAGCTTATTAATGGCCTCCACAGTGGATGTGTGTGTTGAATTTAATTGGGCTGCATCCCAGTAAGGTTCTGAGATGTTTCTGATTAATTTTCTCTACAGTCGATCCCTTAGAAACTGGACAGACACTCCATGTTTGCACTTGCATCAAAGACTGGCAGTGAAATAAAGCATGCAGGTAATTATTTATTATGCCCCAAGGAAGAGCAGTGAGCAAGGTAGGGTCTTGGTTAATGTAGCTGGATGCTAGCAGTTTGGTATCAGTCCCGCTTGATGTCATCTTAAAATAAAGTCACATTAAATGTGATACTATTTAATTTTGTGGGCACAAGCATGGTTAAGTTTCTTTGTATAAGGTCTGGTTAGTAGTGTGAAGCCTTAAAGTAAGCTTTGAGCACAGTGACACACTTGGAAGGGCAGGTTTTATTCATTCTGTGTTGTGTCAAAGGCATGCTGCTTGCTAACTGCAATTACACAGTGTATCTGAAGGTCTGTGTCCAAATTGTGACAATGTCTTTGTGGAGTATAAAAGGACTATTGTGTTAGTCCTTGGGTCTCGAAGGGTATGAAGATGCTTCCATCTTCCGCCTGTTATTACTCGTACTTGGTTACTTTTATGTAAATCCAGTGATGAGGAGAGCTGACAAGACTGTGACATAAAGAAATTTCACCTTTTTCACTGAAACAGGGCTTTTATTGTCGAATAATACTGTCTTAGTCCACTGCAAAGGAAAGAAAGAGATGCTGTTGAAAATCCCATAATTAGCAGCTTAAGGTATAAACCATATAGAACCCTGTGTTCTTCCATAAACCCCCTAATTAGCTTTGTAGGGTCTGTTTGAAAGCAAACAGACATGCATCCTTATCACTAAATAATTATTTGCAAATAAACTCTTTCTCAACACATCTTAGGAAAACACAAGATTATTAGTTGGAAGAGTTAAGCCAGCTGAGTAGCTGGAAAAGCATGAAAAGAGCTACAGAAGTTCTTTTCAGAATCCTGCTCTCTTTGGCTTTATTTCTCTAAAGCTTGATTTATCAAGAGGAGAATACAGTATTTGGTTTCCCCACAAGTAAGCTCTTTTCATGTTTTGTCTTTGAAATGAAAATCGTCTTTTGGAACAAATATCTGCTCTATCAGATAACTGCATGCTTGTCATCCCTAACAGTGTGCTGGCAGGAAGGCTGGGCGAGGATTTTTCTGCAGTACATTGAGTACACATTGCTGGCACTAGATCAAGAATCAATTCCTCTGATATCGAAATATTGACTTTGCATGGCCAGTCTGATTTAAATGCTTATCATTCTTGACTTTGTAGGCTACGTACATACTGCAAACATTTTTCATGTGGGTCTGAGAATAAATGTATTTACAGCTGCCTGGCCATTTCTAGCAGAGTAACAAAGGGGCTGTGTGCATGTATGGGAGCCTGCGTGTGTGAGCGAAATTGCCAGCAGATTAATGCAACTGCCACATCTACGTAGGGTCCATTTAGAAGAAGTTGGGAAGGGTATTTTTAATACTCGGAATTACGCAATATTGTTCCTCCCAGTGTAAACGTGGATTTCACTGCTCTGTGTGGATGGGTGTTAACCATGGAGCTGAAAAAAAGGAGAACACAAACAAACTCTAACACAACTATTAAAACATTTTAAAATCTTTGTGATGTGAAATAATAATAATACTAACAATAAAAAAGGTAAAGATGATTTCCCATAGGCAATCAGAACACCTATTAAGTTAGCAATGACATTTAATTGGCATTATCGTATGCTTCAGTGAGGAAGACAATGGATCTTGCGGGTGCGCAAGTGGAACGCATTTGCATTTCATAGATGATTAAAATAGATTTGATTGCATTTGTCTGAAGCCTGGCAAGTGAGGGCACATCTGCCACGTTCGATGCGCCTCGCATTTCCTAGGACTAATGGAGTGCACTGAGTCACCGCAAGACGGGCTTTTACCTCTGGAAGTCCCATGGCACCTTCTGCTGCATGGCCAGCTTCTTTGTTAGCCCTGGAGACCTCTTCTTATAAAGAATTGATGTAAAGTGGAGCAAGATGGGAAGGATTTGAGGCAGTGAACTTGTCTTCATCTGGTTATACGAGAGCCCTTGGGCTTTCTGCTGCTTCAAGGTAGAATTTATAAGGTGAGATGAAAGGTAATTTAAGTCATTAATTTGTGTTAAGGGCTGGCAGAACAACAACGGTGCATTTAATTTCGCTGTGGAAAAAATCGGTGCTTTGCAGAGTAGGGGTCAGAATTAGGGGTCTGATTTCCTCTTCCACTCAGTGTATAAAGGGCTGCTTCAAAATGAAGATTTTTATTTACTAGAAACATAAAGCTGAGTTAATTGACATTGAAAAAGACATCCAAGAGTTTAAATATAATATAGAAACCAATCAATTAATGGTACTAAAATGTTTTCCTCATGCTTTTCATTACTTTCCCGTCTAAATTCAACATTACAAATATACTCCCAGCAGCACGTCAGCTCAGACTTGTCACCTGCCACCCAAGCCTGGGCTGCAGTGAAGGGCAAGGGCTGCCCTGTGCTTTGCCCAGGGGTGAAGCCCTTGCTGTCTGTGAGCCCACCTTTCCCTCCAGAACCCATTGGCAGCTCAGAAACTTTATTTTGGGCAGTGCTGTGCTTTTTTCGCAGCCAGCATGACCATCCCGTGGCTGATGAGTAACTCACAGTACTGTTGTCCTTCTCTATTACTTCCTCCACTGACCCTGGTGTGTCTCCTGGCACCTTATCAGGATCCTTGTCCATGGATTTCTGCTCTTTATTGTTTTCTCCACTCCAAGATGCCTTCTGTTTTTGATCCCTTTGTGTTCCCTCTGCTCTTGCTACACATTGTGCTCTGCTGTCCCTTATTCTCATAGCATTGCTCTCTTTCATGTGCCAAATGACTGCTCTTCCCTCTTTGAGAAATGTCTCTTAAAAACACACTGCCTTACATCAAAGAGTGAAATAAATATGAGGTGGCTTAACTGGGAGAACCTGGAAAATATACCTCCTCATCTGATGGAAGCAACTTGTACTAGGCACTAATATTTCGGAATAGCTGGACACATTCAACAGCAGTGGAGATGGCTCTCCAAAGAAGCAGGTTTCTTGGATGGCTCCCGTGCTGCCACCTCCAGTGGTCCTTGGGTGACTGCGGGCATGGCTCTGCCCCTTACCCTCCTGGTGGGATGTTGGGGTTCCTTATCCTGCCTTTCGGTCCTGGTTATTTCTTATCCTTGCCATTAAGACAGTTCTCTGCCAGCTCTAGCATTGCCCATTTCTTGCCTTTCACCGCTTCCATTGCCCGGTTGCCTCAGGAACTGGCCTGCCACTGACCAGCTTGGAGGGAATGGAGCAAATGAACCATCTGCCATTAGGGGAACTCAGATACCACCCATGCCTTGTGCTTTTCACTGGGATCTCCCTGCTCCCTGAAGTCCTCTTCTCCTGACTGTGGCCGTACCTCATTAGTCTGGACTAACCCTGCATGTGGCATAGGACATGCTCCATGGGTTGGGTGATAGCCACATGGAGATGGAGTGAACAAGTGCTGGAGTTTTGTTCAAACAATGTTGTATTTGGAAAGAAAACAGAAAAATACTGGTGATGTATGTAACATTGTTAAAGTAATAATTAAATTTTACCTGTTGTGAGACTGATTTTAATCATGTACATGTTGCATTTTTTTCCCTTTTACTTAAGTATTCCCATAGAGAAGGAGTGCTTACAAAAAATTTCTCGCCATTTATTGCCAAAGCTTTTCCCTTCAGCTTTGTTGCTACTTAATCTTAGCCCCTGGAGGCAAGTTGCACATATTAACCTGTCAGAGCAATGTTAAAATTGTGTGACACTTAGGAATATATTCAGAAAGTCCATAAAACCATCATAATGGCTCTGTTTTTCCTCCTCATCTGGTCATGCACTTTAATAACATTTCTCCATATACCGTACCTCTGACCCTATTGTTTATTTAACGTGGTCTTCCAGTTGGAAAGGGCTCTTTTGGAGGTTTCTGGATCACTGGCCAGAGAAAGGTGTGCCTTCACTTCTGTTCATCACTGGTCTAGGGTCTCTGAAACTTCAAGATGCAGAAAACGGAGCCACGATTCAAAGCCTCCTTTGAGTACTTCTGCTTGGCTGTAAGAAAAACAGCAGGATAGAAGCTACAACTGAGTCCTTCTGGATGCTAACTGATGGAGTAGTGTGGGCTGTTATCTCCACAGAAAAAAATAACAAGCTGCCTGACCTGTGTCTGCTTATGCACAACTCCCTTTTATAAATTACTAATGATTATTTGTTTGCTGTGAATCCCCTAATGGACTGAGGCATTTTATTAACCTACGGGGAAGGTCTGTTTTCTCAGGTGCCCTTGGCCACCCTTCCTGAGGATGAAGGGAGAGGTAAGTAAAGGTCAGGGGAAGAGGACCTTGGATAGTGAAGAACTATGATTAGTGTCATCTGCTTTTGAATAATGTTTTCACTTATAGGTTTCAGAGTCTTAAATATAGATTTGGGCATTCTGCTTTAGACACACAGTGTCAGAGTCTGGGAAACAAACATTTCAGACCAGTGCCCTGGACTCTGCGGTCGAGACCAGTCCCCAGGTAACAGAAATTGCTGTTTCCACATGAGGACATGGACACGAAGCTAAGGGGGAAATATGACTGTTAGCTTCAGTAGTGTTTATCTGTGATAGATGCCCGGAATATTTTTTGTCAGGGTATATAAATATATAGTGTTGTTTAGGTCCCTCCATGAAGCAATACATTTTGGAATATAAAAATCATAATTAAGACACAGGTCATGAGTTTGTAGATTTCATTTTTATTCAGATAAGGAGAAATGTTTCTTGTTTCCAAGTCAGTAAGCATGTACATGCTAAAAAATTGTTTACCATGTTTCAGAAACACAAACATAAGGCTAAATTAAGCTTGATCAGTCAAGTCTGACTGTATCCTCTTTAATACAGCATGGTTGGCAACTCTAATCTTGAAGTTTGCAAGCTGTAGAAAAAGCATAATTTTCATACACCTTCGGGAGAGAGGATCCTTTCCTGGTAGCTAAGAAGTTTCTCTCACTAGCTCAGAAAGAAAAATGTTCATGTGTAACAGAAAGATCTTTATTTGAAGGCAAAAATAGCACCTCTCTGTCATGTGCTCTAATTAACTTGCTGTGATGTCGCTCTGGTGATGGACACAGAAATAGACATTTGCTTTCCTAAATCCTGAAGTAGAAAATGAGGCATGAGTCAGGAGGATACAAGAGGGCAGAACTCATTTTCTTTTAATTACTTTTATTCAGGTTATATCATCCAGCAGCTGTTCAAGTTTCATTTTGAGAAGCTGAATCCTCCTGAAATCCCAGCATGTCATTTTTGATGGGACTTACTCTCTTCTCCTTTACACATATATAAGATTTTTTATCTTAGTGCTGATATGGAAAGGAGATGCAGTGAACAGTGTTCCCATTCACTGTTGAAGGATATAATTGGCCACCAACTCTCTGACAGTAAAATGGAGGAGGAAGAAATGCCCTGCAAAAAATGCAGCTGAATAATATGAGAGTTCTCATTACTAAGCAAATAGCTGGGGATGTGTTTAATCTTTCCTCAAGTTAGTGTACATGTGTATCAAGGACTGCTTTGGGGAAGATAGGTGTGAGTCGTAGCTTCATGGCAAGTTTTAGAGGGGTGTGCAGGCTCATCGCAGCCTCTGCTTGGAAATGGAGTTTTGGGGAGCTTTACTCACTGTGGCTCTAGATGGGGCTGCCAAAACTAGAGCTGTAGCCAGATGAATGTTACTCCCTAGTGGCTATCTCTGCTTTTTAGTCTGCAAGGCAGGTTTGTCTGAGGGCTGAGGATGTCCCTCCAGAGGTACATTGCTGTTGAGAACTTGCCAGTCCTCTGGCCGCTACCACAAATGCCTGTGGTGCCAAGTCAAGCCCTCAGTTCCTCTGCCTCAGCTCCTCTCCTCTCAAATGAGAACAGTATGACTCTTCTCCAGCAACATATGAAAATAAAGACATAACGTCTTCTGAACTGTCACATGCATTCTGCTTCTGAGCCCCACCATGTGGCTGTAAATGCTGCTGAAGGTGGTCAGTGCCCCTGAGAAGCAGCAAGTGCTCATTGTCTTCTAGAGGAGGCAATGGATGGACTTGCTGAGGACTGCATGCACTTACCACTTAAAACATTTCCATTCATTTTCCTACCTTTTTGAGAAAGAGTAGGAACTTTTGGATAAACATTACTTAGAAAATTCTGATTTTCCATTCCTTTTGTTGTGGCTTCTGGCTTTTTCTAGTGATGGACAAGGACTTGACCTTCTAGATAACACCTAGATATAAGGAAGAAATTTTTTCCTGCGAGGGTGGTGAGGCACTGGAACAGGTTACCCAGAGAAGTTGTGGATGCCCCACCCCTGGAGGTGTTCAAGGCCAGGCTGGATGAGGCTTTGAGCAACCTGGTCTAGTGGAGCGTGTCCCTGCCCATGGCAGGGGGGTTGGAACTCAATTATCTTTGAGGTCCTTTACAACCCAAACCATTCTATGATTCTATGATTCACACGTGTCGGTGGCCTTATTTTTGGCAAGGTCTGTAAACAGTCTCCCAGAGGAGAGTGCTTCTACGGTTTTTTTTTTGGATAGTCCTTTCTTGTGCTTTCTTCAAGCACAAGAGGTTGGGCAACAAATAACTGCTTGGCCTTGTAATTTCAGATGTGACTCCTATTTGTTTCACTTCTGAAGGAATACAGAGTGCCTGGGACAGCATTACAAAAGCTACATAGAAAAACCTAGAAATATAGGTTAGTCAAAAAAAAAAAAAAAAAGAAAGAAAAGGAAAAAACCTGACAATAAGAAAGTCTGGACAGAAGCCACTCTATCTGCACTATTCTGAAGTTATTTAAAAGTCTGTAAGGTCTCTGAAGCCTGTTTTCTGTGTAAGTTTAGGATGCCTTGACAACATAAATCAATATTTAAAACATAGGAAATGAATTGTGTATAAAATGGAACTGCCCAAATGAATTTTGACAACAGTTCCTATATGCACTATTTATTTTTTTCTTTTATTTTTTACATATGTGGATAGTGACTGAGCCACTAATGTAAACTTGTATCCAGATAGCTTTAAAATAGGTATTATTGGCCTGGTTCATGTAATAATGTAGTTTAGTTATAAACCAGTTTTTATTACGAACAACTTTACAAGCTTAAAATATATATATCAAGCTACTGAATATATAAGAATGATTTTCATCCATACCTGAAACACTCTTAGGTGGAGTGGATGATTCATAGCTGATCCAGAACACATATAAAACTCCTACAAATATATTTAGGAGAAGAAGTGAAGGCTATTTTAAATATATGGTGAGTTGGAATTAGAAAGTGCCTACAACAGTGGAACTTAACACACAAACCCCTCCAAAGAGAGTATTGTATCCTTAGGATTTACAGACTGAGCAGGGATTTGATTTAATTTTCTACGGCAAAAGAACCACCTTTTCCCACCATCACGTGTAACACGTTGTGCCTCTTGTTTCCTGACTTAACAAAGGCATTGCTGTCAATAAGCGTCTCCAGATTATATAGCACAGACCTGTGTCCTGCAGGTCTTGTGCAACCTTGGGCCCATCCTTGATCAGCTTTGCAGTTACTGGCATCAGCCTCTCTGAGTCAAATGTAAAGGCTCAATACTGCATTTAAACCCCAGAGCTCACCCTGGTTTAGGGCTTTCTTCTTTTATTTTATTCTTTCTTTAAGCTCTTTTCCTGCCCTCCCCCCGCAAGCCCTGTACATTTAAGATTCTTCCAAATGGATGCAAATGGCACTTATTAGAAAAACAGAAAATCACTCCTTGATAAAAGCTATCCCCAGCATGTTTTAATGTTCAAATTAGAGTACCATCCCCAGTGCTAAAATTGGGTTTATAATGGAAGTGTTCACATCCTCACCAGACTCTGTGCTCCTGTCGATCTTTTGTCCTGCAAGTTATTAAAATCAAGCCTGGTTGCTTAAGAGACAGGGTAGCTACTTAGCAGATATTTAGCCATCAGTAAAAATTAATGTCCTACAAAGTATTTATTGGAAAAATGCACTTAATTAAGTGCTCAAGTTATACAAGCCACCCACCAACTACAAGTGTGTTCTGGCAACAGAAGTATTGTCGTTACCGTGGTTCTGCTTCAGGATGTTATTTTCTTAAGTAAATGCATTTTTCAGCCTAACAGTTCTAACTACGGCATATTGATAAGATAACTCTGCACTAAGGGGACCCATAGTATTTTTAGTCTCCATTTCCAGCTACCACTAGTTCATTAGTGACACTGTTGTGAGAGTGTTGATTCATTAAGAGTCTTTTCATTAACAGTCTGACATTCCTATGTAGAAGAAAAATCCAGGAAAAGTAACAAGGTGCTCAGCATTTTCTGCTGTTTCTCTGGTACTTTTATCTTTTGTAATGTCAACAGATGAGCTGGGAGCTTTCAGAGCTGTAGGTTTTAAGCTGAACCTAAATGTGTGCAATTTTTTTTTAATTTGCACACTGAATGTGATTTCAGGGGCAAATATGTATTTTGCACATGTAAGAGGTCTAGTAGATGGCAACTGCATGGGAAAATCAGATGTGAAAGTTTTCTGTTCTTAAATTGCTTTTAATTGGAGCCTTAAAGGCTGACATGGAAACAGGGGAAAATATGACTTTTGCTTTGTTATTTAAATAGGCTGTTCACCATATGCCTAAACTTTATATGGCTTTAGATAGATTAGGGGCTCTCTGCTAAGCTATCAAATATGTCATGCTCATGTAAATTCCTAGCAAATATATAAATATAAATTTTTCACTGTTTATAATTGCCGTTTAATTGTAGGACCAAATTCCATAGCTTAACATTTATATAGCACTTGATACTTTAAGCATTGCACAAATATTAACTAATTAATAAAAACATCTGAGCAGCCCTTCTGAGACTGTCAGATTCCAAAGAACTAAATTCCTCTTCTTAAAAAAAGGGACTGCTCAAGCAAACACACTGTAAGCTTTTAAATGGCAAATTCAAAATGACACAGTGGGACACCATTTCATGCCTGAAATCTGAGCACAAAGCCTTTATTTTTCCAAGATTTTTTTTTCCCTGTCTTGTAAATAAACACTAGGTAATGACTTCTCTCAGGAAGCAGAGGGGAGGCAGGCCAGAGATGAGCTTGACATTGGCACTTTGTTTTCATCTGCGTATAGTATTTCATTGGAATATAGTATTACATTGACTTATGTATTCATTCAATCATGAAATTCAACAGGACTCTTCAGTTCTGTCATCAAAAAAAGCAACAAGACCAGCAAAGCAAACTGCGTGGTTTTGACCTTTGGTCTCCTTGCTGAGAATTCGTTAAACAAAATTGTGGCCTTTAAGTCCTTTATGAGTCATTTTGGCTCTGAAAGGTCTGGCTTAATAATGCAAAACTATGTAAATACCTCTGACTTGCAAACAAATCTGAAAGAAACCTCTCCAAACCCAAACATATTGTTGGATAACTTTAAGCTACACTGCCCCTTCCGCTTTCGTAGACTCAGGGATTTGCTTTCTGTGATGATCTTTCATTTATGGTCCCCTCTGTCTCAGTCAAAGAGATGGCAATTCATAACACACATGACCACCAAGCTGTTACTGCTGAATATTTTTATATTCAGCATTATGTCTGTAGGACAATCAGGTCAAAGCAAATCTCTGCTGTAGGCACATTACAATTTAAGATGGACATGGTATAGTAGAAGATTAGAGTGAGAAAAGGGCAAAAACCAGCTGAGGAAGAAGGGGATGTAGCTGTTTTTTGCTTTTGCTACTTTTCTGCTTGGAAATTGTCTTTTTGAGAAATAAAAATATATATATATTTTATATACTTTATTTAAAATAGAATAAAATGGAATAAAAGAATAGAAATGCTCATGGCTAGTAATTTTTAATTTTTGTTTTTTTCTCTCCTTCTTTTCTCCCCTGTCATCTGGGACAATGCAGAGACAATATATTTTTAATCATGGTTTGCCATTTTGAGAACTGAGCAGGCTTTTTATGCATATTACTCGTGAAAAAAAAATGAATATGGAACATATTTTGACAGAGCTTTTTCTATGTTCTAAAAAATTCCTAAACACACTTTCCATTTTGGGAGCAGAGTCAGCCATAATTGCAAGACTGCAAACATGGCATAGTAGCTGCAATATCACCTTAGGTTTATTTTACTTGGGGAGTAATGTTAAGGATGAATGCTTCTGCAGCAGGGAGCTTCAGAAAGTTAATCCAAGAAGTAAACTGTAAAAAGTGGGTTGATGAAATAAAAATGACACTGGCATAAGCAGCAGGAGTCTCAGAACCCATCCAAAAGTTTGATCTGTTGCCATGTTGTCTGGATGTCTAATTAAAGACCTATATATATAAAAGACAATTTGAAAACTGTGAAAAAATATTAAAGTTAATATAGATGTGATTTCACAGGAGATGTGTCATTTATTTTCTTTGACAGTCAGGGATAACTGAATGAGAATGAAAGCAGGAGTGTATGACTGCAGCATATTCATTACCTAGGTAGGATTTCAACTCTAAAGCAGCTTTATGCAATTTCTGATCACAGTTCTCCTTCATATTGCTCAGCCTGCTAAATCAATATTTATACGTTTTGGATAACCAGACAATATTATACAGCTCCAGCTACTTTTTCGGTGCATGTTCTCTTTCTGGGGAACTGTATTTGAGCTTGTCAGTTCTACATATACCACCTCAAGCATAAACTCTGGGCCTCTTTATAGCAAGATTTGGCTGTTTTGACAGCAAAGACAACAATTTAATACTATGAGATGAACAGAAATTTAAAAAAAAAAAAAAAAAGGAACTCTTGAAATGAGACACCCTAGACAGAAGTGTCTGGAGCAGAAGGGAAATTAATAATCACTAAGTGTAAATTTGCAAGGTCTGTTCACATTAATAAATGAAAATACTCTCAAGAGAGGAACAGCAGATCTTAGCAGACTGGACAACAACTCTGGAGCAGAACCAGAAATAATTAAAAAGTATTTAAAAGTAGAGGAATTTAGGATTGGCCGTGCATGATCAAAGATGTGATGCTGTACTTTGAACAGAATCTCTGCAAATAGTGCTAAACAAAAAAAGAAAAAACAAAGGCAGGGGACCCTGAAATGAGAAATTATAAGGCACCCCATTCACAGAGCAAAAATTTTTAACCTAATCAATCATTGCATGACTGTGCCCTAAATCTGCAGTTCTTAAATATTTAATAAATATCTAGTAAATGTATTAACTAAAATAAGTATTTAACCAAGCCAAGGATGTCCATAAAAACTATGCCCAAATATCCCACATGTTTTTCATCTTACATCAGAGTGATGTGAGAGGCCAAAGCTTATTTTCAATGGCTCTGGTGATGTGGCTCTTGTCCACCCTGGAGCCAGCCACTGGGACCAGGTTTGCTGTACAGGGGGTGGGCAAAATCTGCTGCTTTGCTTTTTGGTCTATGAGGCACATCAGCAGGCTTGTGTTGGAAGAGAAGAGCAGGTTCCCACCCACTATTTTGCACCTTCCACATCTCATGTTTTTCAGATGGGGTTTCTTATGACCCCTGTGAAGGGTTTAATGTGTTATTGGGGAGGAATGTATAAGCTGTCCTTTTCTGCTCTGATTATAATTTTATCCGAAAGCTGAGATGTTCTGGGACAGATCCTCAGCTGCAAGAGTCCGCATCTACCCCACAGCTGGAGTTGGTCTAGTTTATCTCAACTTTTGGAAGGTCATTTGGTGCAATTTTTTGGAAAGTATTTAAAGTTCTACTTATCGGTGCTTTTTTTTCCTAGTCCCTTTGTTTTGATTTGTTAGATTTGTTAGATTTCTTATTTAAATGTTTTTCTCTTGTTCTAAATTCCAATAATCTTTTCCAGTAAAGGAAAATCCCTATGCTCTCCACAGCACTATTTCAAAATGACATTATTCTTTCAGTTAGAAAGTATGCTAATAGTTTAGATTTCTTTCATTTTTTTCTATTGCTGTTGATAGTTGCAGCTGTTGAAGTTTTCAATATACTTATATTTTTGAAAATATTTTTAATAAAAAATAGTTTAAACTCTCCCAGTCTGCTGTTCAAGGAATCTCACAATTTGCATTTTAAAAATCATTTTTGATTAGAAAGCACTGTAAGCATTCAGCACAGGGCACTATACAGTACCCAACCAGTGTGGAGAAGTCCCTGGGGACAGTGCAATATGGTGAAGGGATGTGGCTTCAGGAGGAGAGTGCTGTGGGACCATGCCACTGGAAAATGTGAGCTTTCAGATGCAGTACAAAAGAAAAAATAAGTGAACTTTCTGCCCATTGATATGGTGGCTGTTGGAGCAGTGCTACATGTGGAGCAGCTGGTGAAACAGCAGGAGGTGGGGATGCAAGTGAAGGCAGCAATAGAGTTCGAGATGGTTTGGAATACAGGGAGATGCCTGAACTGACACAACCAGTGCAAATATTGGTACTGTGGAAAATAAGAGACAACTGAAGTTGATAAGGGCATTTTCCAGACGTGAATAAGGTATCAGCTCTGGAGTGGGTAGTGTTGTGCTATGAGTGCTACCATTGCTACTAGCAGATAGTACTTTGTACAGTGCCCAGTGATGAAGGGCATCTCCTCCTTTTGCAGGAGGAGATACTGGGCTGGAGAGATCTGCTCGAAGGCATCTTCCAGGCCAGTAGCAATACCAGGGGTACAACTCACTCTCCGAAATCTCTCCAACACCGTAGCCATGAAGTCTCACTGCTCCAGGCAAGGCTGGGCATAGCCTGAGCCTGAGTGGGGCAGAGCACCAAGGAGCCATGTGTGGGGGTTTTGAGTTAGCCTGTCTGTGAGTTTTAATCTGTTGGCCAAGGAGGAGACAGATAAAGGGCACTCAGCCATGTCAAATAACTGTGACCGTACACTGTCTGAATGGCATCATGTCCCCACTCACCTGACACTGTCCCATACAACTGCATTCAGATATTGCTATGTATTTTAAATTTAAGGGAAAAAGTAAAAGGAAATGGAGGGGCAAAAAGGGAATGAGCAGAGGCAAAGCTGACAAGGTTTTGCGTGTGGATGAAGGGCAAAGATGATACGGCAGGCAGAAACCTTGGAAAGGGGAGGGGAAGGGTGATTAGATAGCCCAACATTTTTTACTTCAGCATTTAATTTCCTTAGGAGTATATGCTGCTTTTTATGACAGTGACAGATAATGAAGGAGTCAAAAGATAATAAGCTTGGTATTGAGAGAGGATCCCAAGAAGCAGAATGTTACAGGTCTGTTTGGAAAGCTGAAATTCTCTGGTGATAGGAGATGGATGGGTTGGCTGGATGCCCCATGAGATTTTCCTCAGTCAATCTAAAATTAATTCCCCTTCATAATTAAAATACATTTATATTTTTAGGAGCAGCTCTTTAAGTGTGGGGTTTTTTTTTTTCCTACTCCTTTTTACTGTGTAGCAGAAAAAGGCCACTTTAATTGCTAGTTTGCCGGATTTAGGATAAAAAACCCCCGGGATGTTAATGTCTGCCTGTCTTAGCTACTCATTTGATCTTGTACCCATTGTATAAGCTATAATGTATTTATCCCTGCAATAGATCTTTAAGGCAGTGAACTGCTAGTATTAATTTACAGATAAAGAACTGCGGCACAGTCGGACAATGCAGGTTTCCCAAAGTCCCATGGGAAGCAGATGATGGACCAGGATTTGAACCTCATCCCCTCAGCCTTGGGCTGTTCTTCCTGCACAGATGGCTGCATCGATATGTGTATCAGAAGGCATGTAGGTGCCGTGTGGAGTCCTGTAAGTGACATTCAGTCCTGAGGAAGTCGGACAATGCAGGTTTCCCAAAGTCCCATGGGAAGCAGATGATGGACCAGGATTTGAACCTCATCCGCTCAGCCTTGGGCCTGAGGAACTTTATGGCACAAAGGGCCAAATGGAGTTCTCAAAAGGATGCTGCACTGGTTTGTGCTTGATCCTCCTGCAGTCATTGATAAAGCTCCCACTGGTTTCAGTTCAGATGGTCAGGCTATTGCTGGAGCCATCTGGAAAAACTCCAAAGTGAACCAATTTGTCATCCCATTCTATTTTATTAGCATGCTTTGAAGGAAAGTTCCTCTGGGGTAAACCCAAACCAGTTCACTCCCAGTTCCCTCCCAGTTTTCATTTTGGCTGTTTAACTGAGAATATCCCAGTACTGACCCCAGCTGGCAAGCCAGCTTCTGTTTCTGTTAAAGGCAGTGGGAGTCCAGAATCAGGAATGACAATAACAGCAGCATCTGACCCTAATTTAATACAGTTGCAAACTGGAAGATGGAAATTCAGTAATGTATGTTGGCAGGTTTCCTGGTGCTCCCAGACGCTGGATCACTGCAATCCATCTGAATTCCAGTTTACGCCATGGGAATACAACGAGTCAATTAACCGTTTAAATAAATCAACTAATTCCAGAGCAATCGCACAGCATCTGTTTCTGTATTTTATCAGTTACATAATAAAAATCTTCCTCTTGTCTTTTTGTTTCCTCTTGCATTCTGTGCTGTGGATAAATACCAACAGTGCCTGCCAAGTCACAGTTGCAGAGACCTACTGGAGAAAATGGAACCAGAAAGATCTGGAGACACACATTGGGAGAAATCCTCTTTAACGCAGTGATTCAAATTGAATGCCTGCAGTGCTACATGGCAAATTTAAAGCTAAAATCCACACCTCGTTAACAATGAATCCTGATAAGTAAGTTAAGTAGAAGAAACATCAATAATTTATGGTGATGAACTCAGCATTTTCTCTCTCTTTTTTTCTTTTTGTGTTGCATCTGTCTTTGGAAGCCTGTAGTATGTTACAAATGAAGTGCCAGAGATGAGCTAGACAGAAAAAAGCTAGGAGCTTTTCCAGGGAGAGAGAGAATAAATATAGAACCTCCACAAATGCAAACACACATGCTTTAGACAGTTAGGAATTTTTAATGCACAGTGTTTTATCTTCTCAGAACTTCCCAAGTGGCAAAATATATCCCCAGGAAAAGAAATGACAGCAGACGAAAAGCGAAGAGAACCAGAAAACAAAATTCAAATCAGAAAGCCTACCATAATACAATTCAGAATTACTTGTTCCCTGAATGATAAAAAAAAAAATAGTAATCATGACTATGATCAGTTTTGCTCAAAGAAGGCTACAAATTTAATGGTGGGTACATGTATTACAGACATCCTGGCTGAAATAGAACAAAGGGAATGAACCAAATGAATAGATTTCAAAGCGTAAATGAGCTTGTGTCATTTTTAACAGACTCCTTTGGAATATAGCTGCGTTTTGTGTTGGTGTTTGTCACTCGGTTATTTCTTCAGTTGCCTATCATGGCTTTGCCTTAGTGCTTTGTCCTACAGTACTTCCCAGATCAGATGTCTCATGTCTAACAGTAGGAGGGGCTTTTTTTAGAAAGCCTACTATATTTTGATGATCTCTTTTATCCAGCTCTATTACTGTTCCCTCCCTTTTTGCATAAGTGCTTGGCAAATATAATTTCTGTTGGTGAAGGAAATTCAGGATGGAACCAGGTGTTCCTTTGAAGAAAAGTTCTTTCTTTTCAAAAGCCATAAAAATTCTACTACCTTGAATGCAATAAAAAAACCTGAAAACACTAATATAATGAAAAACAAAATAACCAAAAATTTAATTTCATACCAACAGGCAAGGAAGTGTGTCAGCTGTATTTTCAATGCCTGATTAGAATTACAGTAACAATTATTTATCAGGGATTGTTTTACAGAGAATGTAAAGATGTGTGGTATGTGTATCATATAATTGACATATATATTGCCTCAGTATTGAGCCAAGGTAATCAAAGACTGCAGCTAGATAAGCTTTCCCTCTTCTGTAAGGGGAAGTTTTTTTTGGGTGATGGTAGGCTGCAGAATTGGGATGAATTGTGTAAATATCTATTTAACTATTTCCAACCCTTTGGAGACACTGGCTGAACTGTGTAAGAGCTACTTCATCATTTTGAAGCATATGTTTTTTTCATTTTGTTTGTTTATTTTGATTGGATATAAAGATGGAAAGAATTATGAAGAAAAATAGGTGTTCCACTAACTTCTGTATCACTCTGGTACTAAGAGATGTTTCTATAGCAATACTTCTGCTGTTTATCTCAGATGCAGATTTACTGGGCAGTAGAATTGAAGAAGTGGGAAGAAAAATGTCATTGGCACAGCCTTATGCAATATGCGTGCCTCATCTTACATGAGCCAGTAGCTATCACAGGCCTGTCTCTACTGCTATGTTGTCATGGTCAAAATTGCAGGAGGAAGTACAGGATTGCTGCATTCACATCAGAAGGATATTTTCAGAATCTTCCTGTCTATTAGGGGAAGCAATGGATTTTAGGTAGGCAACGGGGAAGGAATATTTGATTAGGGTATGAATGTTCATTGCACAGTACAAACAGGTTAAAGAGCATCTCTGAAAGCTAGTACTCACAAGCATGCCTGCCACAGCCAGACATGCAATGTGACTTTCAAAGTTAGCATCTTGCTCACGTTTTACATGATGCCCACCCCCCTCTTCCTATTTGCTGTAAGACTGGACTCTGTCCTGCCGGTTTTCTACTCCCATGTCGATTCTCTTGTACTGCACCTGTCAGCAGCCCCTCGACTTCCACAGATCAAATGCTCTGTGCTTTGTTGTCTCTCCTGTCATCCTGAGAACAAGCTCCACCAAAGCTGGCCTTGTCCCCTATTGAAACCTGCAAATACCTTACCAGTGGGGGTTTGCAGCACCCCTTGAGCCAAGCTTGCTCCTGATGTCAGTATCCAGAACCTGTCCCTCTCCCAGGCATGATTACCCTGGTCTCTGTACCACTTATAACACTGCAGAGATCTTATCTCCCTCACAACCCAACTTCTCACAGGCTAAAACTGGCCTCACCTGAGCTGATGGGCCTGGACAACTCCACAAAAAGAAAAATAAGCCTTTTCTGTAGTTCTGGCATGGTTGTACAAGCTCAGCTGGTTGCAGTGGTTCAGCTGACCATTGTCCAGGGATGAGGAATGGGATTAATCAAATCAATCCAATCCAGTCAGATAGTCATCGCCATGCAAGCAGCCATCGCCTTTCGACCCTTTCCCATCCACCCTATCTCATCCCCATTTTCCCACTGACATGAAATAAATTCCAGTCTCCTCCCATGTCTGCCAGAATGGAGAAAGCATTCAGTGGTGGAGATGGACAGGGTGGGAACAGCATTTACAGGGCTTCTCTCATCCCCCAAGAGGTATTACCTGGGGGACTGAGAACTGCTGCTCTAAGATGAGCTGAAATACATTCATCCTTGCTTATTGCTGCATTTGGGTTCCAAAAGATTAATATCAACATGTGGCTTAAACACCAGTAAAACAGAACACAAACCCATGGATGACTTCATCCGTTGTATCAGTGTTAATTAGTGAAATAGAGACAAACAAGATTTAGTGGTGAACATCTCTGGAGAACATGTGTATTTTAAAGGCACTGATGTTCCAGTACTATGTAAACTACAAGGATAACAGTTAATTTGATTTAGCAGGGGAGGGAGAAGAGGCATGCACCTACTGTGAATGTGGAATGCTGGAGTAGAAGAGCTTTCTCTCCTCTGGCTGCCAAAGGCTGCCATGTTGTAAATGTCAAGTGTGTTGAGGTCTTGGGAGTCATTTTGCTCATCTCAGTACACCATGTCCCTGACTGATGTTCAAATCTGAAGGAGATTTCTAGAAGGTCTTTGCTAGTCTTGCAGTTGTTGAACTTATTGAAGGTCCTTGGCATAAGGAGTGTGACAGACATTAAAGAAAAATTAATAGGATGGTCTTTGAAAGTGCCGTGAAACCTCTGCGAAGCCAAGGACATGTGGAAAGGGAAGAGGAAAAGAGCAGAATGCACAGCCTCTTTACGGTGATTACAAAATACCTGATCAATAACAGCCTCCTGTGTGCTCATTGGGACCTTGACACTGGTTTTGCTCTGTGCTGTAAGATAATCCTAAAACTAACTCAGCTGTAATCTTAAATCGAAGAGGAGCATTTAGGGGGAGGGTAGCATAGGGGGAGTAATTGTTTAAGGAAACAGAATTTTACAGAAATACAGTTAGCTTCCATGAAGAATCAGCAAAAATCTCCTTTGAGTCCAGAAGCACCTTGTAAGGATTTAGAAACTTTTTTTTTTTTAAAAATGGAAAAAAGTACCTGTGCCTTTTTATGGAAAAAAGTGCATTACGTGGATGATCTTAAATGAGGGATCTGATCATTTGGACTCAGTAACAGTCTTCCTACATCAGAGAGGGGTTTTTAATTAACCTGATGTTCCAGTTATTTTAATTACCTCTGTAGTTCCAGGTAAAGGCAATATTCAGGGCTTCCCAGCTTGCATTAAAAAGCACTGGTGCTCTGCACATTACACTACAGTGCTTCTGTATTCCCATGGCTCAGGAATGGACTCCAAAAAAATTACAGTAAACGTATCTGTTTAAACTGGGAAGTATTTTAAGATGAAAGACAGTATGGAGGAGGAAAGTATGGTATTGATCTTAGAAAAAAAGAGAAGAACCCAAACCCTAAAATGAAGTATCAGTGAGCATTACCAGAAGTTTAGGTTTACCACTAAAATACAGCTCGTGCCCTTTGTAATTGCTTGCTGAATGGGAGCAGGGCATCCACACTCCATCCTATATAAAGGGTGATTATTCTGCATGTCATTTGCCTTTATTTTAAAACAGAGAGTCTGAATGCAATTTGTGGCAATTTGAGCCAAGTAGGAGAGTCAACGTCTCAGATGATAGTCTGGTCTCAGCATAGCTGGCCTGGGTGGGGTCCGTCTCTGAGCGGGGAGCTGCCAAGCTAGATCACTGAGTAAGCAAGCCACGTTGTGAAATAACTCTTCCAGGCCTTCATAGGCCATATACTCTCTTTCATTAAATAGCATACTGAATTGTCTCTAAGCCAGTCCTAGAGGGTTAGTGGTTTGGTAGCTGGCCAGCATCTCGTTATAAACTTTCTGGCAATAAACTAGTAATATTTGTAACAAATTCTATTGATGTGTTAATGTAAGGAATTTGGAAACACTCACTTAGATGTCCCAAAAGAGGATGAATTTCAGTACTTTCATGACCTATTTCACCAAGAAGATCTTTACCAAAAAAACTTCAAGTCAAGACTCACACTCAAGAAATAAACCAGAAAATCATGTGCCTTATTAACGTTGCATGGTGTCTTTTCTTCTAGCTAGTGGAATATCCTTAAGTAGGTCACAAGTATCTCTTATGTATATCTGATAAATATTTTTTTCCTCTGGCTTGATGATAAAAATTTGCACTCAGCAGAGCAAAATTCAAACATTGTTGCTTAATAGCAATTTGTAATGTAAGTCACAGGATGCTGTTTTTCTACATATTTTCCATAATTGCATGGATAAGAAAGAAATTCTGAAATGGCTGTTTCCAGACAAAATTCAGTCTTTCTGTCTGTAAACAGATGCTTTACTAGATGTCCTGGTGTCCTTGTAGCTCCTTAGTGGAACTCTGTATAGTTGTAAAATCCATACTAAGGCATACAGCTGTATGTTAGTACCTCTGTCTTGAAAACTCAGTTTGGCAAATTCTTGTACATATCACTGAAAATTGGGGGTTGTGCCCCTAAAGCATCTGTGGCTGTGTGTTCCCCAGAAGAGGTGAGAATTTTCCTGAAATAAAGGCATTTTATAAAGCATTCTCAAGGAATCTTGGTACAATAACTTATGTGTAGGTAGGACAATTATTCACATGGTCTTTGGAGGCCACCACTCACATTTCAGCCCTGCTATGTTGTGCATGAGCCAGCATCTGAGGTGATGATTTCCTTGCAGAACTTAGGCAGGAGGTTGCTTTGACGTCTGTATTTGACTAGGAAACTGGTAGGTGTCCAGGCTCATTATAGCTCTACAAACACCAATATTTTGGAATAGTGAGGTGTCATTTCTGGGAGAGCAGGAGAGTTTCAGAAGGGTTCTTATGGATTTATACAAACCATGAAAGGCTTATATAAAACACATGGAAATGTGGTGGCATCTGGTAACATATGTAAGTCTGCTGATTTATCCCACAGCAAAAGCAGGCAGTTTTCTGTCATGCTATCAGTCAGTTATGGTTGATTCTTGATATGGAGGAATTTTATGTGGCTGAACTAGTTTATTCTTTTTTGGCTCATAGAGACTGTTAGATGCAATGATTTTGTGGCTAATTCATGAGTCATTGTTTAAGAGCCAAGGATGATGCTTCATTTTGGCAAAAGTTATTAATAAAATAAAACAGGTGCCCAGCACTATATTTTAAGGTCCTAGAAGAATCAGCCTACTTCCACAAGGAAATATAATGTGGTGAGTCCTTTCCTAGGTTAGCTGTTATGCCAGAAGCACATCGTTCACAGGGTTTACCTCTATGAATGAGTTAACATATGGAGTAAGAGTTTTAAATAAGAGCTGACTTACACAACACATGCTAGAGGATACCTGACATAGTGATGGTGTCTGGGAATAGTCTTCTCGTAGGCAAAGGTGTGTGACTACACTTCTTGGAGAGCACTGAAAAAGTGGGAGAGGGGGAACATTACAGTAGATCTACCCAAACTCTTTTTTAATGAAAAATCCTCCTTCCTATATTAAAAAAAAAAGGAAGTAACAGACAAACAGAGCCCTAAAAGCAAAACACACCCAAAAAGAAGATAAACCAGAAATGTTTTAGGTTGATCAACATTTCATAAAACTCAACACAGAATTTACCACTCTCACATTATGTTACCTTTTTCTCATTTTTTAAATTACTAAACACACAATGACTTTCCTAAATAAAAATGCCATCTAAAACAGAAGGGGAAATGTACAAATATTGAAGTGTTGAAGTAAATATTTTAATTTTCATTTCTACCCCTGTTTTAGGGTCATTGTAACAGAAGGTGAGGAAGGACTGAGACATTGTCTAAGCTATCCTCTGAGGCTGGTTTAGGCAGTTTTCAGCATATGTGCTTCTCTCTGGTATGCTTTGTCAGACATCCGCGTGCAGTTTCTCTAGTTCTTTTCCAGCCACAGTAAACTTCAGTGAAGTCAACAGCTATCCTGGCAACAAAGTAGAAATGAATGAGACTCTATTTTCAGACCTCTGGAATAGAGACTGAGCCATCCTTTGGAAAATACTAGTGTCAGGGAGGTCTTGTTAAATGGCATTGGGTTTCCAAAGACTACTGTATTCTTGAGCATTTAATGCTTTCTGTGAAGTGACAAGGATGGCTTCCCTGGAGGGCAGGATAACTTTGGGACTGAAACTAAATAGCTGACTTTACCTCTCCTAAACGTGCCAAAGATATTTCTGCCTCTCCTGTTTCAGTGCCTGCTCACTGGAACTTCTGCTGGCACTGAGGTCTGGTTAACGTGGTAGCAAGCTCTGTCACCAGGGTCCCCTGCCACTTGAGAGTACGTATTTAAAGGCAATCTTGAATCCGGAAGGGAAGAAGGAAAAGAGTGTAATGCTGTGCTGTTTCAGCTGCTAATTGTGCCCAGATTAGTTAATTAGATAATTAACATAAGAATGCTCTCTTTTCATATTAGAGCATCATACATTTACAATAGAGCTGTTCATAAGTAGGGTGCTATGCTGTGGGAAACACTAATTAATTTTGCAAATTTGGACGTTTAATTGCTAAAGTGCTGTGCTTTCTCAATGTTTGTTTTAGAGTAATGTTAACTGATTACTGCCTGTTCGGAGAAGTATTTATTCTCCCTGTCAGTTGGACACATTCCTCTCGTTGTGCAACCAGAATCCTAGTTTACTTGCAATATTAACGACATTGCCGTTCACAGCAGCCTGCAAGAGATGAGACTGCATATAAGCCCAGCTGACACTGGATGCCCTACCTCCATAAAGCAACGCATCCCATCATTTCCAGTTAGGACCTGTCCTAGTCAGATGTCTCTGCTGCCTGCATACTTGATTATTACAACATTCATCCTGGCTTGAAAGCAGGACCTGAAAAAGCTGCAGCTGGCAGATGCAGCCGCCTGCTTCCTTTGCAGCAGTTCTCAGAAAACATCAATCCATGCACCAGGCACTTTGCTGGCTCCCTAATGATCTCTGGGTCAATTTTCAAGGGCTGGGTCTGGGTTCTCAGAAGCAATTATGTGAGTCGGGGAAATGTCAGCAATGTCTGCACAGCCTTGATGATCTCCTCCTTGGACTCTAGTTCCTACCACCACAAGCGGATTAGATCTATGGGCAACTCTGCGGCACAGGCACCATCCACACCTCCTTTTGAAGTTGTGCCACTGCTCAAGGAATAAGTCAGCAGTTATTGAATCGGAAGGAAAGGAAGCCTTGATGGGACTGTCTTGCCCAATAAGAGTAGCATTTGCTTAGGTAAAGGGAGACATGCATTTGCTCCCTGCTCCAAGACTTCTTTATGCGATGCATAAAAATTTTGAGGTAGGAAATCAGGGCATAGGTCTTCAACATCCTCTGTGAATACTTTCATAATTTAGCTAGGTCACAAGTTGTGGCCATTTTTCTTCTGGTTTGTATGTGGAATCATAGAATCATAGAATCATAGAA
>NW_010100452.1:0-44771 GCF_000699245.1 Pterocles gutturalis | reverse complement strand
CCCTGCCACCGCAGCCCCAGGGATGGGGTGGACCCTGCTTGGCACCTGGGGTCCGCAAATTTTACCTGAAAATTTAAAGCACAATAAGTAGCATCTCGGATACTTTAAGTGTTCCATAGCTTTTTATTATTATTATTATTATATAGGGCATTTTCCTCCTCTGGAAGCAAAGGTTTTTATTTTTATAACGGATCTAGAGATAATTATATTTTTGGCTATCTCCTTACATGGAGCCAAGATTAATGGAATAAAAAATGCACAATACCTCCCTCTCCTAGACAGGAAAAAAATATTCACAGGCAAAAAAAAAAATCATTTACAAATTAGCTACTATGAGGGAGCTGGAAAAGAGCCAGAGATTTGGGATGTGGGAAGGAAGATGGGTGAGAGCGGCGAGAGCTCTGGATGTCCACAAGGCACAAAGGTGCTTCACAGACGACCATGAACATTTATCCTCGGGAAAGGGCAGGAGGCTTTTTTCCACACGCGCAACAGATTTTAGCTGTTGGTTTTCCCAACTTCTCCAGCATCCATTGCAGGAGTGGGTTTTATGCTGCTGAAGGAGGCAGGTGGATGGGATGCCCTTACCGCTGCCACTAAATAACCCAATTTTTTTTAAAGGAGGGCAAAAAAATTCAGTTCCTGGCTAAAAGACGAGTCAGAAGAAGGAAGAAAATTCACGTGATATTACAGGACGAGGAGCTGGGGCATCCCCCTTCCTGCAGCAGCTCAGATCAGCTCTCTCCTCTTTGAAAATCACCACCCCCACAATATCGAAAGGAGTCCAAAAGGGAAGCCCTGCCTGAATTCTAATCTCAGTCACTTCAAATTAGATCCACCTAGTAATTCTTGGCTTAAAAAACTCTTAAATAACTGGAGCGGAAAGCTTCAACTCCGAAATAAATGGCCTGGTTTTCAAAGGCACGAGCACCCAGCTGCTCCCAGCGAGGTCAGCTGGAAGGAGCATCATGACTATTTATAAGACACTTTCACCGCAGGGAGAGGCCAGCACACAGGACAGGACTAGGTGCACCTAGAGGGTTTATTTTCCCCTCTGGAGTCGTGCTGTGTAAAAGCACAGCTCCCTATAAATAGAGCCCGGACCAATAAATAAGCTGTTGATCGCAGCTGCTGTGAAAGGAGCCCAGGGGGTGCTTAGCTCAGCAATTTTTCGAGTAGTCGAGTCACCGACAGGGCCAAATGCTGGTCGTGTGTCAGCTTGCTGAGAGCCACCATGGGCACAGCGCGCTATGGGACAGCCAGCGATGCTGTCCTGCATCCTCTGCTTCACCAGGTGATGAAAGATGCAGAGGGAGGAATAAACCAGCCAGAGTTTGCTGGAGGTGCTGCCTTACCTACCCCATCACGGGCACCTGCAGGGATTAAATAAATGCAAAGGGACAGGGGTATGAATGTAATGCCAGGGCTCAAAATCTGAAGGTTCTGGTGGTAGATGTGGAAAAAAAAAGACCTTGGGCATCCGAGAGATGGAGGCGGCAGGTCCAAAGGGTGGGAGAGGGGAGGGTAGCACAAAGGAAGGGAGTCCAGTGGAAAAGGGTGAAAAAACCCGGTTATGTGAGAAGACAGCACCTGTCTCTTACAGCATTTACACGCTGCAGACTTCTCCAAAACACCAAAACCAAAACCCCTTCGTTCCCCTTTTTGTTTCTCTGCTGCTCAAACACCAAACGGACCTAGCAACCCATCCCAAACGGTGGAATTAAGCTCTGGATGCTACCCAGAAAAATCACAATCGTAGACTAAATTCCCCATCCCTTTTGGAAGAACCTATTGGTACCAAGGGGCCACAAGCCAGCCTCCCCTGGCGCCATTCCCCCAGCATCAAAATGCAGGCGACGGCAGCGATTGCCGGCGAGCCCCAACTCTGACTAAGCCATGATTCATCCTCCTCTTTTTTTCTTTTCATTTTTTTTTTTTCCCCCTTTCTAAAGGAAACTTGGAAGAAAAAGACAAGTCACATTCATGCCTACGTTCAGTCCAACATGGACTGTCTCCTTAGGATGTGGCATGGAGAGGACAAGGTGCAGCATGCGTGATCGGCACGATCCGAGTCGTGTGGTCCAACCCTGCACCCAGCAACTCTTTTCACAGTTAAAATTTGGAGATGATGGCTGGGAGCTGTGTGTACATCACCGTAAAGATGCAGCCATACGTGTGCTCAGTTAACCAAAAGGCGGCTTGTCCAGCAGCAAATTCCAGCACAGCCTCGGTTTACCAGTCTGGGATATGGGCACAAATAGTTCTCCCTGCCCTAGGAGAGGTTGCAAAAGTCAGGCAGCAACTGCCCAAATTTTTGTTAGGGCATTAGCAACGCCTTCTTGTAACAGAGAAAAGTATTCCCCTGGGCTGACCAAGGAGTATTGGGGGAAAAAAAAAAAAAAAAAAAAAAAAAAGTTAAACTTTGCACTTCTGAAAAAAAAAAAACCAAAACAGTGGGATCCTGGATATGTCAAGGAAATTGTTTGCAATGTATTAGGGGAATGAAGGGCTTTCAAAAAGGTCAGGGAGGAAACCAAGTGGTTGCCTCCTCCTCTTGCCTGCGGGATGCTGAGCAATTTTCGCTGCTGATGGTAATTTCTTTGCAGGGACTTGAAGGTTGCAAAAGCTGCTGATGGTCAGGCTTACAGAGAAGGGGTTTTTGTAAATGTTGATAAAGTATGTTTGGGTTTGGAGAGGCAGCTGGAGTTCACAGCCCTTTGTTTCTGCACTTTTCCATCGCCTCCCTCCCCTTCGCCCCTCGCAGGTATTTCAAACACAAGATTAAATAAATGAGGAGCAAAGTGTGAACTGGACCTATAGCATCTGGATATCACCTCTCCCTTATCTCACCCCCTCCCTCATCCTGCCCAAGCCCTGCTGCTGGGTGGGGGGACCACGATGAGCTCCTGCATCAGCCCCTGTAACACATCAGGGTGTTTCTGCCACAAAAAATAGTTTTTTCTCTCCTCTCCTTTTAACGAGATGGTTTTTCCTTCCTCTTTTCTTGTCTTTCACCCGCCCTGCCCTCGCAATCACACGCTCCCTTTGCTCCGCAGCGGTATCAAAACCTGCAGCATCAGCCCGGCCGCTGCCCAAAGAGGAACAGAAATCGGGCAAAATTGGTTTTTTTCATGGTATTATTTCAAGGCAGGGTTCCCTGCGGTGATTCCAGGATCAGCATAGGACTTGCAGTCCCCTACCCTGAAATCAAAGGATAATTTCCGATTGACACCTCTTGGGTCTGCAACTGGGGGGGCTGAGCTCTTCTCTGGGGCGCAGCATCGGAGCAAAGCAGGAACATCGTGTTCTTAGGGCTGCCCTGGAACCATCCATCCCTTCACCCACCCGTGCAAACACCCGTTCCCCCAGCTGGGGACAAGCCGTCCAGTTTTTGGGACTATTTGTAATTGGACCTGATGTGCTCATAGAACGTCTTCCTTCCGCGATTGTAAGAAATTCCGCTGCTTGCTAACAACAGCCGAGAGCTCTGAAATACCAGCTGAGCGAGCGCTGCCGCACGCATGCCTTTGGGGGCAGCTTTTCTTAAAAATAGCTGCAAGCAGGGAGAGGGAAAATTCAAAGGGGTTCAGCCTCCAATATTAAAAAAAAAATAAATTGCTGAACCCGAGAGGGGGAAATCCCCGCAGAGGAACAGGGCATTGCTCATGTCTGCTGTATCAGCCCCAGTCAAATGCCACACCGGGAGCTGGGCTTGCCTTTCCTGGCAGCCACAAAGCAGGAAAAGCCACAAAGGTGTTTGCAGAACTGCACGAGGCCACTTATCCCAGCACTCGAGGAAACAAGCAGCAAAAATCAGCTCTTGCGCACATGGCCTCGCTTGCGATGATGGGTACTACACAGACAGTTAAAAAAAATCATTGCACTATTCACTGGCAAAAAAGAGGCTCCCTAATACTTTTATTTATGTGCTCTTTTGTCTGTACTCAACCAACAGCCTTTGTAGAAAGCATGGGGACCTGCTCGCTTTTGCTCAGCCCTCTGCTTGGAGCACCCTGCGTGCTGTCACCGTCACCCTCAGTGCAACATCAAAATTATTTCAGGGACAGTAAATCCTGCCTGAAGTTAACCCTCTCATCATGTTATGCCATCAGCCTTGCTAAAAGTAATTAAAAAAAAAAAAATTGGAACAGATTGCCCAGAGAAGCTGTGGATGCCCCATCCCTGGAGGGGTTCAAGGCCAGGCTGGATGAGGCTTTGGGCAACCTGGGCTAGTGGGAGGTGTCCCTGCCCATGGCAGGGGGGTTGGAACTCGATGATCTTCGAGGTCCCTTCCAACCCAAACCATTCTGTGATTCTATGAAAATCCCAGGAAAGGAGTTTCATTTGTAATTTTTGAGAATTATGTTCTGTAATTCTCAGAAAAAAATAAATTTGGAAATAACGTTCTGAACCTGCAACATCCATTGGAGCAGGGACATTTCGCAACGCTGGCCAGTTTGTTCAGAAACAGGTCCAGGAGGATTGAGCAATGTCCTGTGAAAGTTCCTGACCTTACAAGACTAGTGCAATGCAAAACTCACCCCATAAATGGCCTAAATCGTACAGATAATTTACTCCATAGGTTGCAAAGACAAATACGGGTTTTTAAAAGTGGTTACAGGGTAATTAGATGGCAAGAAGTTGGGGATATTCCAGTCTCAGGGATCTGATACGGGTTCTCCTTGAAATGAAATCCGGCTGCAAAATTTCGGGCTTGATCCCAACAGAAAGGGTTGAAGGGTGTGGATCAGTCAGAGAGCCAAAATTCAGGTTTTGGCACCGTCAATGACTCCGAGAAGCCAATATTCACATTAGCCTGGCACTGGGTTGTGCCTCCTACTCCCAGGTACTCTTAGTTACCTCAAAGCAACACCTCTCTGTTTGCCATGGGATTTTAGGGGGTGAAATTCCCCACTCAAAGTCCTGGGATCTGAGGGTGTAAATCCACAAGATATTAAATTTAACTTTAGGTTACCTTGTCCCTAAGCAAGATGCCACAACCACTCGTGACAAGGCACTGATTCATCCCAAAAATCCTGCTGGTTTGAAAGAAAAGTGTGTTTGCGGGGTTACTCTGTCCCATCTGCCAGATCAGATATTACCCATCACGCATAAACCTGGCATATGTTACTACAGTGCCTTTTTTTTTTTTTTTTTTTTTTATTCTCCGGATAAATGAGCAGAAGCGCAGCCATATGCTCACACCTGATCCAGACCTAATTTTTTTCTGCAAAGCGATGCACCAAGTTGGAGATCCAGGGGGAAGAAGTTAAAATTGTTAGAGGAGACATTTCCATGCAGGTACCCAGTGGCTGAAGTTCCAACTGTTCATGAGGAGCTTAATTTTAATTTTAAGATGTGTCTCTCCAGGTCTCCTGCCTTCAGGGCCCCAGTGATGGATGTGAAACCCAATGGATGAGTCTGTTCAACTCATTTCAGGTGGCAGATGGTCACCCTCCGGAAATCACAGCCTCTCATTATCCCATGGACTTTGCTATTGAACTATTTCCTAACATCACCTTAACACCCACCTTTCATTAAGAGCCTGGATCGTTATCTCATCCTTGCAGGTTATTAAATCAGACAATGGCAAAGGCTGTGGATTTCATTCTGGGGCTGACTCACCTTATGATGTAATAAACGCAGGCTAGTGACAACCTCAGCGTTGCCATGGTGCTTCTAAAAAGCTGTAGGCAATGAAGTCATGAGGCCAAGTACCCGGGAGATGCTGGGGAATGTCTTCAAAGTAATGCAAAAAGCTAAACCACAAAGCTCTGGGAAGAAAACGTGGAGGTTTGCATTTAAGGAGGAGGTGCTTGTAGGCAGCAGCAATCCACCGGATTAATCATAGACTAAGAAAGGGTATTTTTTTTTTATCCCTGCTGTCAACCCCCGCTAATATGAGTTTGGCTCCTGATACAGGGACATTTGATCAAGGGGTGGTAAAATGCCATCCTTCGAAGCAGCATCCCAGGAGGATCTGCACTGCCTGGGAGGCTCACATGGAAGCGTTCCTGGAGGGATGCTGAGCCGGGAGGCTCCTGCTGTGTCTGCCTCCATCCACAGCAAAGCTGTGGGTACTATTTGCGAAGGATTTCATAGAATCATAGAATGGTTTGGGTTGGAAAGGACCTTAGAGATCATCTAGTTCCAACCCCCCTGCTATTTAAGCCATTTTGGGTGTCTACAAGGAACTGGTCACCTTTGAACGTCCGTGGAGAGAAATAGAATCGATATGGGCACTCCCAGAGCAATCCACTTGCCCTGCTGTGGATATTGATTGGAAACCAGGACGAGATGTGTCCTGGAGGCGTTTGCAGCCTGTAAGCATGGAGGGAGACCTCAGGGCTGTCTATGTCCAAAGCCACCTGACGCGCATCTTGGCGTGCTCCAGCACCAGGTGACCCAAACCCCAATTCCTTGTTCAATCCAGAGTCCCATGTAGGGAGGAAGAGTAGAGCTTTGATGAGAAGATGCGTTTCGAAACCGCGTACGTGCTGAGGATCTTTCCACACACGCCCTCGTGAGCACGTCTGCCGTATCGACAACCTGCTTGTCCCTGCTTTCTCGCAGAGATGATACAGGCGATGGCAGGTGATGGTTGCCCAACAGTGTCCTACGCACCTCAACTCTGGCCAAGAAGAACCACTTTTGGGACCAACACCACTCCTCAGGTTGAGCTGTTCCCTGGATCAGCCTCGCCAAGGGCTCAGCTCTCCATTCCACTGATGGAAACAACAAGGCATCAAGAGGTGAGATCTAAGTGTCCCACTTCTCCAGCCTGTTGCCATATGGTTTTAAACCTGAGACCTCCTGAGACTGCTTTTAGGAGGTCTGTGAAAGACAACTAAGAGAGAAAGCAGATGGTCAATAGGTTGAAATTCAGAATGATGAAAAATGCCCAAGGACCAACCAACTGCAAAGCCATTGTGAGATGGCAAAGACTTCTGAATTCTCTGCACCAGGAACAAAAATGATCAAGAGATGAAAGACTGATTGAGGCTCTGCCCTTCACACAGCAGATATCTCAAGGAGGTTTTTTTTTTTATTATTTTAATTTTTTTCCAGCTGCAGGAGTCAGTCTGATTTTCCATGTCTTTTGCTAGAGCTCTTTACAGTCAAAGCCTCCCCCAGGTAACTTTTCAGATCTCCGATTTCCTAATAACTCTCCTAACCAATTTTTTGGAGCCAAATCACTGGAATCAGATCACACAAATTGCTGGAATGCAGAAGTTAAATAACCATATTTCCTTATCAGGGTTTTCTTAATTTTTTTTTTCTCCTTATAGGGCAAATATTTTTATTTATCTAATTTCTAGCAGATGTTTTCAACTTGTGCATTTTGTTTAATCTTTTTAATGCCATGGAGACCTGGCTGGGGAAAAAAAATTACAAAGGCTAAAATTGTCCAAAAATATCTACAGAAATAGTTTCTTCTTTCCCTGATATTTTCCAATCAGGCATGAAAAATATAAATGGGAAATTTCTCTGGAATTTTTGGGACAAGCTGAAACAATATAGGGAGCTTGCTGCCAACATATTTTCTCAAATGCATTTAAATTTTCCAACACACAATAACAAGCTGTTAACAGCTCCTTATTGGGGAAAAAAATAAAAATCAGCTGAATGTTTCTGCTGGAGTTTAACATGTAGTAGCAAACTGGCATTTGGGTACCTGGCAGTTTGGTAGGGGTCATGAGGGAAGATGCTATGCTTCATACCAACAGGGATTGCCCCAGTTTCCTTCCAAAACATCTGCTGTTACTTGAGCTGAGAGCCAGAGCCATGAAAAAGCACACCTTGGCCATTGACCACGAGTTGTCCCCACCAAATACGATGGAGAAGGGGGTCAACCAGCTTCAATATTTCTGGCAACACCACTCACCAGGGAATCACAACACAACCTCTGTGCCCCAAATAGGGTTCAATTTTTCCTTCTCACTCCTTGAAAATAATAATTAAAAAAAAGACTCCAGGAGACATGGGCTCACTCTATGTGTCGTGCCCATGTGCTCCTCTGCACCAGTGGGTCTGTGGCTTCTCCGCTTGCACCTCCCTGGGCTGACGCCTGCGGTGACAGTAAGGTCAGAGCGAGGGTTTCACATTTCCCAGCCCGGTTGTTTACCCAGCAGCGCTCAGGCTGAATTAAAACAACTGCTAGAGAGTGGCTTGAGTCAACAAGAGATCTGACGGCCACCCGACTCCCAGGCAGGCTCTCCTGCCAACTTCCCAATAAAGAAAGAGAGCTGGGCTTGGGCTCAAGGCATGACCTCCTTTCACTTCATGTTGTGCATTTATTGCCTGAGCTTGGATAATCCAAGGCATCTCAGTGATGGGCACATCACTGCTTCGGGACATGGTTTAGTGGGTTAGGTGGTATTGGGTTGATGTTTCAACTTGATGATCCTTGAGGTCTTTTCCAATCTTAATTATTCTCTTTTATGATCATTCCCACTGCTGGGTGAAGGTGTTTGCGACATCTCATGGGTCAGAGGGATGCTTGAACTGGCCAACCCCTACATTAAGCCAATAGGAGTTCCAGTCTGTATCCACTGGGATGCTGAGACCCATGGAGGTTTGCATGGGCAGAGCCCCCAGCATTTCCCAAACCTGCCAGCTATGCAAGAGCAAGGTCCTTCTGCAGTCATGGCTAATGGGGATCCCACCAGCATGGGTTTGGAGTGAAGGGAAAGGTGGCCAGAGGGTCACAGGAACTGCAGACACCCTGCAGCTCCAGGACATGCTCTGAGCACAGATGTGTTGCATGTTCCCTCCTTGTCCTGCCTTAAACACAAATGCTCATTCCACCTAAATAGCCTTGAACACCCATCTCACGCAGGGTCCAATCCAGCCCTCCATGCCAGGAGAAGCCCAGTTCCCTTGGACACGTGCAGGAGCACATGCACCCACCTCGATCCCTGACAGCCCGTGCTGCTACTGCCTTTGGATGCCACTCAAAGATCTGGTCCTTTGGCATTCAGACAGAGTCAGTCATCGATGAAATGGGGTGACTAAGACTCGGCGCTGGCACACACCAGCCTCATCCCACGTTGCCTTGTCTTGTCTTGTTTCACAGAATGACAGCATCATAGAATGACAGAATGACAGAATGGTTTGGGAGGGACCTTATCATCCAGTTCCAACCCCCCTGCCATGGGCAGAGACACCTCCCACTAGCCCAGGTTGCCCAAAGCCTCATCCAGCCTGGCCTTGAACCCCTCCAGGGATGGGGCATCCACAACTTCTCTGGGCAACCTGGGCCACTGCCTCACCACCCTCACAGGAAAAAATTTATTCCTAATATCTGATCTAAATCTGCCATCTTTCAGCTTAAAACCATTCCCCCTCATCCTATCCTTCCACCCCCTGATCCAGAGCCCCCCCATCTCTCCTGTAGCCCCCTTTCAGCACTGGAAGGTGCTGGAAGGTCTCCCCGGAGCCTTCTCTTCTCCAGGCTGAACAACCCCAACTCTCTCAGCCTGTCCTTGTACAGGAGGTGCTTCAGATCTCTGGTCATCCTCAAGGCCACCCAACCCCATCACTGCAAGCACATCATGGCAGGACATCCAACAACCCAAGCCAGAAAAGGCAACCACAGTTTTTCCCAAATTTGGACTGGTAAATCCATACCCAAAAAAAAGACCTCTTCCCACCTGCATGTCCTCCACTGAGAACTTCCCCAAATTGTTGCCATAAACCATTTAATGGTTTATTAAACTGCTCTCCTATTTTCAGTAGCAAAGTTTTTGACTTGGGTTAGTTTCTGAGCAGCTCATCTGCACCTAAAATTTATGAGAAGAGAAAAGGAGATGGGAAACATGACAGCAACCAGAGGCGATTTTATGTTTAAGAGGACCAAAGGCTTTGCTGACTGCATTGCCCCACATATGTGTCTTCACAGCTGCTGCGAGGTGGAAATCCATTCCCCGCCTTTGGCAAATCAAACTTGGAGAAACAAACAAACAAACAAACAAAAGTATCACTGCTGGCAGGTGCCTCTTCTGTCTCAACTCGTCCTCCTCAGGTCGGTTCAACAACATGGAGATTTCGGTGGTGAAGCCACTTCTGAGTCCCTCCTTACCACTCCAAAGCACCGTCCTCAGCTGTGAACTGGATCCAGCTGGGAAATGGACCCAGGCTGGAAAAAAATAAACAACAGCTGTTTTTTTTCATTA
The DNA here is from genome assembly GCF_000699245.1 of Pterocles gutturalis. Classification (NCBI taxonomy): domain Eukaryota; kingdom Metazoa; phylum Chordata; class Aves; order Pterocliformes; family Pteroclidae; genus Pterocles; species Pterocles gutturalis. The sequence continues at coordinate 34,596 of NW_010100452.1, read as the reverse complement.
TAGTTTTAATTTTTTTGCAAAGGGAGTGTGGTTTTTATGAGCGTGGATCCATCCCCAGAGCAGTGGTGTTGGCACAAAGGGGTGCCAGGGGTTGAGGGGCTTCATTGAGCTGCCCAAACCCAAACCACAGCCTGAGCTGTGTCCTACTGTTCCTGTTAGAAATCCCATGCTAATAAGAAGGATTTCTAAGAAAATCAGTGAGGGGGAGAAAAAAACAAGTCAAAACCTCAAATTTCTGCACCAGGTATGTTGGAATCTCCTACTGGCATCCAGGCAGGATGCTCACCTGGGTTATATCTGGGATGAAGGGACAAGTTTCGTCCAAATAAATTTATATTGATGATGAAGGAGTTTTTATTGTCCGGTTGCACAGGGACAAAATAATTAAATCCCCTTGAGCCACGCACTCAGTCCCTGCCTTCAAGCCCACAAGCAAGACATGCTCAGCGCAACCCATCCTCCTGCTTATCCCCTGGCAGGAGTAGCCGGAGCATCCTGGCTCTGGACAGACCAACACTGGGAATTCACATCCCCCCTGGGTGACTTGTGGCCAGATCTGGGTGCAGGAGGCAAGATGCCCAATTTTTCTCTGAGTACCACTGAGAGAAAAACACGTCCCATCCCAGTGTGTTATTCCCGTTGTTTACCAGGCTGAGCTGCTCTCCAGGTTTCCTGGAAATAACCAGAAAGCCCAGCAGCACCCCAGCACCGGCTGCCCATGCCCCTTTCGCGTGTCTCCGGAGGAAGCTGCAGCTGCTGGGAGGGAGGGAGGGTGATGGTGTTGGGTGACAGCAAGGTCAGGAAAGTAGAGCTCAGCAGTGTTTCCTCCCCGTGTGCATGCGGACGGGGCATGCACAGCCCGGGCGGCTTCCCGCGGCCGGCACGTGCTCCGGAAGCCCGGCATCCCCTCCGTCCCTCCTGGGCGGCCGCGTGGCCATGGGCTGTGCGCGGCCAAAACATATAAACTGAAAAACATGTTCAGCTCGCTGCACTGTAAAAGGCTCTCCCCACGTCAGGGTGGATAAACAAGCGGCAGAGCTGAGTGCCAAGGCGTCAGGGAGAGGAATAAATCAGGTTGGCTGAAAGGTTGCAGCCATTTAACACCGTGTCCCGGCACAAACGACGGCTGCTGAAGGCTGCCGGCCACAGCGGGTGAATCCAAAGTGGGGCTGGGGCTGTGCAAGAACACGGCAGCACCTCCTTTTCCCGGTGGATTGATCATCACCCCTTCCCCAGCCCTGAAACAGCATCGGTTCTCCCCAAGCCATTTCATAGGGAGATATTGGTCTGTCTCAGACTCTCCACCCTGTGTCCTTGAATAACTTATTCTGGTGCTGAGCAAAGCTTTCCCCAACTTCCAGCCCAAATCTCTCCAGGTGGGGTTTTAACACCCTGCTCCTACCCACATGGGCTGATTTTGAAGCTCTGCGTTGCACTACGGGAAGGTCTGGAGCAGCGATGGATGCCAAAATGTACCAGCATGGGGGGGATGCTGCAGGATGCTCAGGCTGGATCTGCATCAAAGAGCAGCTAAAGCCACAATCCCAGCAGCCTCCAGCGTATCACCGTACCCTCCCATGCCTCAGTTTCCCCTGCCTCGAGTGCTAAAGCTGGAAATTCTTCAATGAGGACTGAAGGACCAGGGAGAATAAAAAAATCTCAGCAGCCAACTATGAACAAACAGCATGATGCCCGTGGAGAAAAAATAAAATCCAAAAGGAAAACCCAATTCCAGGGTGTTTTAGCAGGTGGGTGGTATAGAAAATGCAGGATGTTTGGGTTTCTGGTTCCTCAGCACTAGGGAAGGGCACATCTCACTCCGGGCCCCATGCTTTTGTTTGACAAGAGGTTTAATTTGGGATGGGCTACAGTGGGCAACACCAAGGAGATATTTCCAGAACGGGATATATGGGAGAGTGCAAAATGAGAGGGATTTTGTGCTCCAGGAAGGAGAAACCTAAGGTGGGAAATGAGGGAACAGCTTTCAGTCTGAAAAAGGATGTTATTAAGGAAATTATAACCGTCCTTGATAGCAAGGAAGGTTTAAGGTAGATATAGGAAAAGTTGCCTAGGTATTAGGGAAAGCCTAATACCTCTTGGGAGGACAAGGAATCACCCAGGGGAAAACACATGGGAAATCTGAAACTGCTTGTGTAGGTTTGATCTTGACTCCCAACCAGGGCCTGTCCCCCATTCCTTTTTTTTTTTTCCAGCCTTAAAATGTGGTTATGCCAGGGGAAAAAAAAAAAATAATAATAAGCGGGGTGCCGTGCAGAGACGTGCATGCCTCCGTGTGCGTGTGTGCACGCACGCACCGGGCAAACAGGGATCACGCCTCGCTGGCTCCTGGTTTTGAAATCCTCCCACGTCCCTCATGAAAACACCCGTGGTCATCTGATTTAAAGCCTTTGGTGTCGTTTTATGTCGAGATGAATTTCTCCATCGTTGGAGGGTGTGCTAGGGAAGGGTTAGGTGTGCCAGGCACCCTGCCCCAGCACGGGCTCCTGATGGCAAAGGGAACATCAGAGATGGTGGGATGCCAGGTGGAGAATCATAGAATCACAGAATGGTTTGGGTTGGAAGGGACCTTAAAGATCATCCAGTTCCAACCCCCTGCCATGGGCAGGGACACCTCCCACTAGCCCAGGTTGCCCAAAGCCTCATCCAGCCTGGCCTTGAACCCCTCCAGGGATGGGGCATCCACAGCTTCTCTGGGCAACCTGGAAGTGGCCCTGGGGGTGTCAGTGGTGTCATCTGAGCGTTGGGGTGAAGCCCAAGCCCATACTGAGCTTCCTATAGAGCGGTTGGACCCTTCTTCATGGGCCAAGCCCAGCCAAGCCCAACCAGATGGGCTTTTCCTACATAACATGGACACCGAGCCCAGTCTATAGCCAGCGGTATGGACAGAAAGCACTGGGGTCATGCCAATACCTCTTCACCATGTAAATACAGCAAAGGAGGGACCTTCTCCATCCATGCAGGAGGGAGGCAGGCCACCACAAGGAGGGTTTTTTCCAGCATCCCGAGTTGTCTGGTTGGTTGCTGGCCCTGGGAAGGCAGGTTACAGGCATGTCTATCCACTCCCAGGTTAGGAGATCTGGAGATACTATCAGCAACTGCATCTTTCCGTGGTTTCAATTCCCAGACTCGGGAGGTCTGAAAGGCTGTAACAACCCATCTCTTACCACTGACTGGTTTCTGTGGAGTGATCGGGGTGCAGAGTGGGGTCCCAAAAACCCCCACTGGACCTTACAGCTGCCCCACAGGGAGCTGCAGACCCTTTACAAGTCTCCTACCCTAGTTTCAAGTTGGGTGGTGGTCCCACCTGTGGCTTGTGGCAACGAAGGACATCCCACCTCCCCACCACAGCCTGGCAAAGCCTCCCCTGCACCAACACCATGAGATGTGGTGGGTTTTGCTGCTTGGTTGTGCACAGCCCCATGAGCACCAGTGAGAACATGACCGCTAGGCACGGTGGCTCCTTAAACCCCTTAAAAACTCTCCATGAGTGGTCATAAATGCTAAAGAAAGCATCATGTCAAAGAGGCAGTGGAGAGGTCATGCTCACCAAGTGCTTTTTTAGAGCTGCAGGGAGTAGGGACGTGATGGAGGGACAGACACCTGCTCCTTTGGGTCATTTACTTGTGTTTTGCTCAAGAGGCTGGTGAGGGAAAATGGGATGAAACTAAACCAAGAGCCAGAAGGAAAATACCTTGGCAAGAAACACCATCCAGAGGGCAAAGCAGGACATGAGGGGGTTTCCAGCCTTCCAGGAAAGGTGTTCATTGAAAACACGGCAATGGTTTGACTCAGGCACGAGCTGGTGAGTCAGGAGAGCTGGGGCCAGCTCTGCCGCACGTTTCCTCCCTGCCCTTTGAGCAGACGGCGGTGAGCAGACACCCACGCCGTCAACGTCACTGGGACAGCCCCCATAAGAAGCTGCAGCAGGCATGACCCCCCCAAGTAGCTCCCAGCTCCCCCCCTCAGCTTCTCCCCATGGGATGCGTTGCTCAGCAGTGCTCATAAATCCTCCCTGGCACCTTTGGTGGGAAGCGCTAAATAAAGAGTTTTCCGGGGAAGCGCGACATCGAGGAGCAACGGGTGACGTGACCAGCAAACGCAGCAGCATGTGGATTTGCAAGGCATTGCCGGCAAGGCAGAAAGCAGCCCCAAGTGACCAAATTATCCCTTTTAATACCAAAAAAGCTGCACAAAGGCAAATCTCCACCCTTAGCTGTAATGACTCTGCAAAATCAGGTAATTTCCCATCAGAGTGTTGTAATCTGATTATCTGCAGGAGTTGCGATATCAAGGAAGCGCTCAATAGAGATGGGGACACACAGCATAAGTAATAACGCTGGGATGTGGCACCGTCCTGCCCTTTCCCTTCATGCTCATGTGCAAAAGGCACCTCTGCTCCTGCCAGCAAGAGCCTCCTTCATCTCAGTAAGCAGAAACGAGACCAGAATACATCACAACTTCTGCTAACATAGAGTGAAAAGGCTTCATAAAGCCTTTATTGTTACAGTATTGTTATAGCGGCCGGGATGTCTACCCGCTCCTCCCACCATGTGGCTGGAAATTGCAGTGCTTGGTGGCAGAAATCACCTCCACAACCATTTCTCCTGCCAAAACAACTCCTGTTATCAGTTTCCTCGCTGTGTAATAATTTCTGCCACCTTCGGACAGAAGCTGCGCACAGGAGATTGCTTTGATAGCCACTGTCAGAGAGGAGCCATGGGAAGGCGGACATCAGGTCTACCAGGTGCTCTACCCAGCGTTGTGGGACACTGCCAACCTCCATACAGACAAGCACCCCATTGTGGGTGGGACGTGGTGGTTGAGAGACATCCTACACACGACATATCTGCAGTGGGGTTAGTAGATGTGACACACAGTGAGCTCTCTGCAGAGCAGCTCTGTGCCCAGCAAGCATCCCTAGGGTTGGATTTGGGGTTTGATGTTATAGAGTCTCCAAGATCTCCAAACAACTTGGCTGAAGGTGTGTGAATAGGTCCTTGTGGAGGTAGATGTGATGTGAGGAGGACCCTGAGAAGATTAGGGATGCTTTTTCAAACCTCATGCTCCCTGATGCATGGGTGGTGCTCAGCTCATCCAGCCTCTTGCTAGCCCTGAGGTGGTATTCGTCTCAGCTGTGTGCTGCTAGCTTAGACCCAAGTATCTGGCTCTCCTTGAGGTCAATGGTGATGGAGAGGTTGCCACTGGGACCATTGAGCCTATCCATCGTCAAAGCACCCTCTGCTGAGCCTGCCTATTCAATGGCTCTTGGGGAGACCTGGACATCTGGCTTACGCTGTATACCTTGCTCCAGAGAGCTAAGGAAGGTGAGAGCCATCTCACCCCGTGTGACATATGCAAGGACTCCCACCAGATTGCTTTCAGCCTGAGAATTTGTTTAATCCAACTCATGTGTGCAGCAACCACGAGGCACCGCTTGCTTTCCCACTGCCACCCAGCAGATGAAGGACAGAGCTCAAGTTTTACTCACAAACCCCTCAGGACCTCCCCAACCCACATGCTTTTGTTTTTTCCAATGTCCCTCCTTCTTCTCTTGCCTCTGCAAGCTGCAAAGGATCCAATGCTGGTCCATCATGCCCATGGCTCTTCTAATCTGTGGGTTCTTCTCATCTATCCTGCAAACATAGCATGCTCGGCACAGTTGGCTGCAGTCATCCAAGCTCTGCCTCTGCCTGAAGTTGCACTGGAGTTGCACAACTGCAGATGATGTCCATATCAGCAGAACTCCTTTGCAGAAACACGGTGCCCACCATCACCTCTCCAAACCACAGCCCGCACCCATCCAGGCCCACCTCTGCCAGCAGCATGATCCCCCTTGGCGGTCCCGGAGGAGACCATAAACAGACAAAATCAACATCAACGACTCCAGAATCTGCCCACTCATCACGCAGGGCTTCACATCCGCTTTCTTGCCCAACTCAAGCCACACATCACCATGCAGGATCCTTTGCTCACACGAGCAGTAACATGCCCTGATGACTGGTGATCCAAGCAGCACCCAGGAGGTCCCCTGTCCAACAGCCCAGAGCCAACCTACGCCTTTATATATAAACATAAATATATATATTCACAGTGCCATGCTTTATTTTTTTTTTCAGCTGGGAAATACCTTGCACCATGCATCTGTCATGCCCTTGCCAACTTGCTAATGGCTGTACCCATACCCTGGGGAGCCGTCATTCCCAGCATCATAGAATCACAGAATGGTTTGGGTTGGAAGGGACCTTAAAGATCAACGAGTTCCAACCCCCTGCCATGGGCAGGGACACCTCCCACTAGCCCAGGTTGCTCAAAGCCTCATCCAGCCTGGCCTTGAACCCCTCCAGGGATGGGGCATCCACAGCTTCTCTGGGCAACCTGGGCCACTGCCTCACCACCCTCACAGGAAAATATTCCTTCCTAATATCTCATCTAAATCTGCCCTCTTTCAGCTTAAAATGGTTACCCCTTGTCCTGTCACTACACTTCCTGATCACGCTCCATCTCTGCTCGCTGGCTTTCAGCCTTATCTCCAGCTCCTCCCCAGCCAGCAACACCACCAGGATTTCATTTGTCCTTTGACAAGCGACAAGCATCCCGCTCTCTGACAATATCTTGGCTGCTTATCACCCGCACACTCCCAGGCTTCCTCGCGTCAGCTGCAGTAATTCAATTCTATTTTTCAGGCAGGGCAAAGGGCATTTTAGGTGAAAGCTCCCAACACCTCCTGCCAGCAGAGCTGTAGCCACAGATGGGGCTTTGCCAAGGTAACGGCACCGCGTGGGGATCAGGACTTTCTCCAGTGCGATGGGGCGATGTTGTAAGAAATTAATCCCTACCCTAAGCTCATTCCTTCTAGCTGTCCTTGAGCATCCCTGCTAGAAATACCTTGCTTTAGTACCTGAAACTGACAAATGCCTTGAGGTTGCCTAAGTGGCAACTGTTGTATAGACACGAAGTGTAGATCCTGGGGAAATGCCACTGGCTATAATACCTGGAAAGAAAGGAGTCAGAACAGAGCCAAGGCAATGAGGATTTAGCACAGACTTGTGAGGGAGACCTGGGAAAGTGATGCCAAAGCTGCAAGCGGTGAGAAACCGGGGTGGTATTTGCATTTTAGTCCCCAGGATACTCCATTTCCACATGCAGGGGTGTGCAAAGAGACTCTCAGGGCCTCCAAAACTCATATCTCAAAGTCTTCCTGTGCCTTGAGCTACCTGGGGCTTGCAGAGCAGCAGCCTTTAGGCAGATACTCCTCTTTACACCCTGGATCTGGGTGGTGGTGAGCAAGCCCTGCGGTGAGATGCTGCTCCCAAAGGGCTCCAAAAGGAAAGGCTCAGCCTCCTCACCAAGCTGGCTGGAATTCTCTTTTTCCTCTAGGAGGATCAGGCAGGCATGCTGACTCCAGGCAGGCTGAGGCCAGCACCTTCATCAAGGATTTTTAATGCACCAAAATTGAACTACAGGGAAAATAAATCACATGCAAACTCTCCTGCAAACTAAGGATACGCACAGCTCTGTGCAGCTTTTGAAGGGCAGCCAGAAGACGATGCTTTCCACAACCCTCCTGCCTGGTGGCTTATAGATCTCACCAAGCAGTGCTCTAGGCACAGTTGGTGGGTGACATGGGGTCCCACCAACCCAAAGGGATGCTCTCAACTGGGGTCACGTCTACGCAGACTGCAGCCAGGCCTTACAGAGAACCTCTACGAGCATCAGCACGGCCAAACTCTATTCTAGTCTCAGCAAGTCTCACAGTCTCCATCTGCTAGAAGAAAGGGGTCCTTGGGGGAATCTCTAGCCTGAGCTGAACATGCATGTCCATAAGGATGCACAAAACCCATCCATACTGGCCTCTGGGACAGCTTGGATCTTCCCAAGGTGGAGCTGCAAGCTCTGGTATTTCAAGGTTGACCTCTAGAGGAAGTTTGTAGAGGAGTTCTGTCTGCAAGGGTGACACAATGGTTGTAGAGCCGAATTACCCATAACAGGGTCCTGAGGACTTGCAGGTTGGCTGTGCCCCAGTTATCTACCAGCGACGGCAAGTACGGCACGGTGACCCAACAAACAAGTCCTCCCCAGTTCAGGTGTGCTGGGCAAGACTGCATGGAAATGCATCCTCATCACCGCAAACCCACTGCCTGTCCCCAAGCGCTAGAGACCCGTCTGTCATTTCTATCACTGGGATCCTTGCTGAGGCTGCAGCGGGGCCACGCGAGCTGCCCACCAACACGGGATGCTCCCCCCAGCTCTCCATGCTCACCCCCAAGGGCTCGGTGCTTTTAGAGCCTGACACGCTCTGCTGTCCTCCAACTGGCCCCCCAGCATCTCTCCTTCTGCTCTAAATGAATCCGTTATCACCTAAAAGTAAATCAAGACCTGTGCTGTCGAGATGTGAGGGTGTGAACCTGAACCACATCATGCTTCATTGAGCCTTAAAAGGCAACATAAATCTCCGGGCTCTGCAAACATCACTGGGGGCAAACCGCTGCACACCCAAAACATCCTCCCTTGAGCAAGGAGAGGTGAGAAAAACAAATCCAGCCCTCTCTCACAAATTTCTATTCCCTCCCTGCTGCCCTTTCATGCCATGCCAGCCTCGGTGTGTAACATCCCTGCAGTGGTACCCCCCAGCACCACCAGCACCAGGACGGCACTGGCTGCCCACTGGTCCAGAAACACTGATTCGTGTTGGCAAAGCACCTGGGTTAGATGCTGAGCAGCACCTTCTCCCCATGTCCTTGCACATCCTGACTTAATCCTGCCTTCCCTGGCTGTTGTGTCTCCAGGAAGAGACTTTTTCCCCCTCCTTTTCTCCTCCCAATAGAGCTGCTAGGACCAGGGGCCACCAGGAGCATCCTGCTCTGTGCCCTGCCATGCTCACACTGTGCTGTCCCTCTGGGATGATGAGGAGGTGACATGAAGGTCCTCTGCTTCCCAGTGGGCCAGAGAGGATGGAAAACTCCTCCATCCACCCGTGGGGCAGCACAGGAGCAGCCGTCAGCACTTTAGGTCTCACAGCTGGGTCCTTCTTGCTCCACGCTGCCAAGCCAGGGGATGCCACAGGGACATTTCTGCCAGCTGCTGGTATGGGAGTTTTTGGGAAAATAGATGGTTTGGGGTGCAGATCAGAGAGCACCATGGTATGGAAGAGCCTCCCAAAAGCCATCTCCCTCCCCTGTCTCTCCTCCCTGGCTCCCACCAGCACAGATCCTCCAGCTGAGCATCTCCCAAGGACCACCATAAATACATGCAGGTTGCCAGTTCTCAGCCTGCATTGCTTGAAACAACCCCCAGCAACACCCCCTCTGCCCAAAAACATCCTGCTTCCTCCTCATCCTCAGCCCTTCCACTATGCAGAGCATCTTATTCCCCCAGAGCAGGGAGAGACAAAAAAACCTCCAGCCAAGGGAAGGCAGAGGGGAGATATTTGCCCTTCGCAGGCTTTCTCCCCACTACACCCCACCCCAGCATCTTGGGGTACCCCCCATCTTCCCCCCAAAGCCAGTGGGGCACAAAGCCGGGCTCAGCCCGTTGCCCCCATCTCCCACCCCTGCAAAGAGGCACCGCACGGGACACGGACCCCAGCCCCATCCCTGGTCCCCCCAGATCCCCCTCCACAGCCGGGAGGAGCATCCCGGGGTGCTGCCCCCTCCCCATCCATCCGTCCAGCCCCTACCTTTGCGGAACGGCATGGGGCGAGCGGGAGGCAGGGCTGCGCTGGGATGCCTGGGGATGCGTTGCTCTTATATAAATATATGTATGTAGAGATGTATTTATATATCTTTTTCTTCTTTATTTCTATTTTCTTCCTTCCTCTTCCTTCTTCTTTTAGAAGGAAACGGACATATTTGGGCAAAGCCCGGCAGAAACCAGCGTCATTTGGAGGCAGGCGCTGTAGAAAGGAGGAAGTTCTTGCAGTTATTTCAGAGCTTTTAACCCCTTGCTTCCCGGAGAGTGGTGACAGGGACAGGACAGGGAGCTGATGGCCTTAGAAAGGGATGTAAGGCATTGGGAACTCTTTTTGGGGCTGGGAAAAATTCAGCTGCTCCCAGCACAAGGGAGCCAGAAATTCAGATCCCCCTCCTTCGCATCTCCTGGCTGCCCTTGCACAGGCTGGACCATCCAAGGCTGAGGCAATCGGAGGTTCAGATCTTTCTGTGCTCACCCCCAGGTGAAATTTAGGAAGAAATTTGTCACTGTGAAGGTGGTGAGGCAGTGGCCCAGGTTGCCCAGAGAAGCTGTGGATGCCCCATCCCTGGAGGGGTTCAAGGCCAGGCTGGATGAGGCTTTGAGCAACCTGGGCTAGTGGGAGGTGTCCCTGCCCGTGGCAGGGGGGTGGAACTGGATGATCTCTAAGGTCCCTTCCAACCCAAACTATTCTGTGATTCTGTGATTCTATAATTACTGCCTGGGGAGAGCTGTTTATTTTTACTGTGGTTCCTTTACTGCCCTCCCTGGAGGTAGAAAGAGGCATTGGCTCAAAGCTAGTTCAAGAGAAACTCCTTCAGCTGAGCAGGACCCGTCCTTCCACCTTGGTGGTTAACAGCAATGCCGTGAGCGCTCTGCTGTGTCTTGCTCCCTGCAGAACCATTCCTCCCTCCTGGAGTCACCAAGCCCTGCCTCAAACCATCCCTGTGCTGGTGGCCGTGGTGGTTTAGAGCCTCCCAGTGCATCTACTGCAGGCTCCAGCCCCATCCAGACCATCACCATGGGCTACACGAGCACTCTGCATCTGCTACAGTGCAGAATCTGCCAGGTTTGGCTTAACCCCCCCTGGAAAAAGCTGTTTAAGACAGTGGGTGAGGAGCACTCAAAAAAAAAAAAAAAAAAAAAGCCTCCTGAGCTCTGTTATGAGAGCTGCAACTCCAGAAGGGATGGCAGGGACATCGATGGCTTACATGGCATTGCTGCAGGATGGCAGCTCCACATGGAGATGTTCCTGAGCCTCAGCACTGTGTGAAGGACAAAACCAGAAGATTTGGTGGCATGGGCTGCTGGGCTTCCTTCCAGCAACTGGAACCAGTTACAGCAGCTGGTTTCTACCCCATCCTCAGCAAACACGGCAGGACACGCTGGGGCTGGGTCTCTGCCCAGGCAAATTGAGTGGCCAATCATTTTCTTGGGGAAATATCACCCAAAAATGGAATTTCCCAGGTCATTTAGCAGTCCTAAAAGGGCTGCAGGCTGGGAAACATTCAAGGCAGCTGTGCTAGACATCCACGTGCCGCTGCCAGACAGAGCCCAGCAGGTACAGGAGAGTCCTTCTTCGCTCCACGTGGCCCAACACCCACGTGCAAGAGGACACCCCAGCCCTGCCTAAGGCCAGGGCGGCATGACAGCAACCTGCCTTTCATCGCATTATCCAGGAGCAGCCAGTGCCTTCTGGAGGCAGTTCAGCAAGCCCTGATGCTGCTCCACACCCTGTGAACCCCCCTTGTGTCCTTCAGGCTCCTTCCACCCCTTGCTGGGGGTTGCTGGAGTGCCAACATCTCCCCATGATGGTCCCTGTGCAGGATCCAAGTCCAGGCAGGAGGCACAGGGCTGGCACCTCCTGCAAGGGTTGGCAGCATGACCTATGGTTATGTCTCCAAGCATCCTGAATCCCCAGGGCATCAGGAAGGACATGCTAATAAAACTTTTTTCCTCCCAGTTGTTGGTCTTGGTCCCTCTGTCTGCCCCCTAGGAGCTCTGCTGATTGGAACTGGAGCCTGACCCTAACCCAGCGCTGTGCTCTGGGAAACAAGGGCTGCTCTTGAAGTGGTGAGCCTCCAAACCTCTATAAAACACAAAAAGGGATTTTTACAGTTTTATTGTCTGGGATAAACGAGGATCAGCAGTTCATCACTGGAAGAATATTTCCAGCACATGATTCCAGGGCTTGGCTAAAGAAACATCATGCAATATACTCAGACCCAATAATAGACGTAGCCCATCAAAATCCACATTTGGATGCTCATATCCAAATTTGTTGTCCATAACATCCTGCTAAGTGTCTGCATAGCTGAGAAGGTGCCTAACTCCTTGGTTGGTTTTTTTTTTCCTGCAACACCCTGCTAAGGGTCTGCATAGCTGAGAAGGTGCCTAACTCTTTGGTTGGTTTTTTTTTCCTGCAACATTGATCTTTCCTGGACACCAGCAGTTCAGCTCCAACAATCTTCCCAATAAGACAATGTCAGAGTATTGTGTCTGCATAGCTGAGAAGGTGCCTAACTCTTTGGTTGGTTTTTTTTTCCTGCAACATTGATCTTTCCTGGACACCAGCAGTTCAGCTCCAACAATCTTCCCAATAAGACAATGTCAGAGTATTGTAGGTGTGATTTCCTGGACACCAGCAGTTCAGCTCCAAAAATCTTCCCAATAAGACAATGTCAGGTGTGATGAGGTCCCGTAGCAGAGGCTGGGGGATAAGGTCCCCCTCCATTAAGGTGCTTCCATCCGTTGGTCAGGGAGGCAGAGAGGCTTTGTCACCCCCTTGTCTGAAATGGAGCAAAGGCACCATCATTATTAAATTGTGATTTAAACATTATTGTTACTTAAACCCTTGGGCAAGCACCCAGCCTCAGGGCATCAGAGTGGATGGAGGGCTGCTCCTGCTGCTCCACGAACATTTTGGGATTTAAGAGGTGTCTGGTCAGCAGTGAAGCACCTATTGTATTCCATGGGCCAAACCAGGACCTGGGACCCAGCTACTCTTCAAACGAAGAGGTTTACAAGCTATGTCCTCCACTGAATCTGGTCCCCAGGAAATCATGAATAAAGTGCCTGGTTGGTAACTGGGATTTGCTCCAGTCGCACTGTGCATTGGGCTGGAAAGATCTCAGATGAGAACATCCTTGGTCTCCACCCATCTGCTCTCTGTTTTCCCCATGGATAATTTCTAGAAAGCAGCTTCCAAACTCCAGCCAAGGCCATCGTAGGAGTGGGAGCATCTTGTTGCCTCATTCCCTAGATACTATTGTTTTCTCCCACAGAAAGCACCTCGGGCAGCTAACTGGTGCCAGGCAGTTTAAATAAACAGGTAAGCCTTCAAACATAGTCTGGGGATTTCTGGTGCACTGGGATTTTCACCGCTTACTCACTGCTCAACTGCAAAAAAAAAAACCCAACATAAAGGTAATAATCATAATTAATAGAAGAAAAACACTGAGAGGCAAGCTGGTCCCAAAAACAAGTTTAGATGAAACTGAACAAAATACGGTCCAGGACGGTGAAATGAGGATGGTTCTCCTCTTGGCAGAGCAGAAACACTGGCCTGCACGGTCAGAGAGGCCGGTGGGTGGCTCAGCATCGTGTGGGGTTTTAGGAACAGGTTGGGCAAACTGGCAACGGTCTTAGCCAGCGCTGATCCTGCCCTGGGGCTGAGGGATGGTCCAGATGGCTTCTCAAGATCTTCCCAAGCGCTGGTTTCCGTGGGAGAGGAATCACTGGCAGGAGCGATGTTCACAGGCACCTTTCCCAGCCATATCCTGTAGGAAGCTGCCTCCAAAGAAAGCAAAAACGTGTTTTAATGACCATTAATATTTTAGTGGGGTTATTTAATTAGAACTAATCCAGCAAAAAGTCCTTTTACCTTTCTCCCAGCTTTAAACCCCAAGTTTGGCTGGGATGCTGCGACTGCAGCCCTCAGCTTCATCCTTAACCCCATCATTAAACCCTCTTCGGCCAAGATGGAGAAGGAGATTTAATTTTCTTTCCCCACCTTGCTCCAAATCGATAGCTGTGCACAACCAGGCTTTGTATCACGGGACACAGGAGATGGGATGTTCTGCAGGATAAGCTGCTCAGCAGTTCTGCACCCACTTAAGGGAAAGCAGAGATATCTTCACCTATACAGGGAGAAACAGATCTTTGTATGGGTGATTGCTCAGCCAGGAAAGCAGTATTGAACTGCCCTCCCTTTCCAGTTAATGGCACCGCGAGGTAAGGGGTGGTAGCAGCCTGCAAGACAGGAATGTCGGTGCTCTTCTTGGGCTGGAGCCATGCGGCCGTTTCAGCCCCGAGAATCACTCCTGAAGGATCACTGTGAGAGTTGCACTCTTCAAGCAAATAATAATAATAATGCAAACAGCTCATTTAAAATATTTATAACCTTTTGAACAGCTCGTGTGTCATGAACCCAAGAAAGACGCGGGTGCTCGGAACTGCTGACACCGGGTGTATCGTGGGACACGCTTACGTGATCGATCAGGCTCGCGTAATCCTATTTTGTCCTTTTATAAGATGTTTGAGCGCCCAGGCAGGCTCCTAGCCTCTGGCCTCAGCCCCTGGGTTACACGTTGCTGCTTTCCCCGGCAGCATGAGGCCCCTTATCCCGGCGCTCAGCTGGTTTCTTGCTGAGTTGCTGCTGTTATTCCTGAGCCCATCTCTCCCAGCTCTCAAGGTCACACTTCAGCGCCCAGTCGCTGACCATCAGTGAGATGTTTATAGCCCTGAAGCTTCTGCTTTCAGCCTGTGCCCACGTTTTCAAGGCTTTTACTAAACCTCCCACCTTCCGGCAGCCAAAGACACCTTTCAACTGGCAAGCTCACCCCAAGCCTGACGCTTCAGCCTGGCAAATTTAGCAGAAGGGAAAGTTGCAAAGAGGCTTGTGGGCTCTCGCTAGGGGAGGCAACGCCGCCTCTGCTGGGAGAGGAGGCAGCACAACCAGGTCATCGAGGCTTAAGATGCTGCAGGGACTGGGAACGATGAGCTTTTGGAAACTTTCCAGCCAACCCCCACGTACACTGACCTAGACGGATTATTTTTTGCTAACCTCTGGTATTAGAGCTGGCATCTTCATATCCCAAAGATTAGGTGTTCTATAAGGTGTCGAGACAAGATTGGATTAGAGAGATGCAGGTCAAAGCCTTAGCACCAGGTATTCTTGGTCCCTCGCACAGCTCTGGGTCCCGGTCTCCTGTTTTGCACACAGGTTTTGGAGAAAAAGGTCCCAGTAAGGAACTGGCCAGCGTTTCCCAGGAGTGATTGCATCCAGTAACTACTGCAGCAGCACCACCCGCTGTCAGATACGTACCTTGGTGGCTCCTCTTCTGCAGCTGCCAGCTGGAGCAGGTTTCTAAATGGCATTTTGTTCTTCCTGTGCAGGAAACTCAGGCTGCCCTCTCCATCGATTTGCATGGCTTTGAACTGCTATAACACACCCAGCTGGCACTGAAGAGAAAACACACTCTGACAACATCTCCATCCTTCTTCTGATGCATTCACAGTGGCAACTAATCAATTCTATCTCACACAGTCCGTACCATGAAGTTAACCCCCCCTCCCTTTTTTTTTTTTTTTTAAATCAGGGGAAAAAAAATATGTATTGGTTTTATTATTCCAACTTCTTGATTTTTTTTAATATAAAAATGATAGTAGCCTCAAGTTTCCAGGCTTTTATGTTCCCCCAGCATTGCCTGCAAAAACGCTGCAGGAAAACCAAAGGCCATCAGACTTTGCTCCTGAATAAAGCATTCTGCTGGAGAGAAACAAAACTAAGCAAAACAAGTGGAAACTATCAGGAAGAAAGCAAAGTGAAGAAAGGGGGAGGAAATACATGAATAGCATTGTGATGCCTGGAGATATTTTCAGAACTTACTTGATTTCCTTATTAGCCCTAAATTCCTGACTTCCTTGGAAGAGCTGAGCCCTTTGCAGGTGAATGTGATACCTTTGGGACAGCATCTGTGTCCTGCCATATGGGATGACGTGCAGAGCTCTAACTGGTGCACTACAGGGAGATGGGCTGCATGCTCCTGGGGCTTCCTCTTAAAATTTGTGCTTGAAGAAAACACCTGAATCCTAGTTTGGATATACTTCATTTGCTATATGATTACTTCCCCAGAAAGGTCTTTAAATTTTGCTGGGTGAGCACATCACCCTCTCCTGCAAACGGGGAAGAAGAGTCATCAGGAATTGCTCCAGCCTGTATCCTCTCCTTGTGATGACTCTGCATTGCTAGAATTCCCAAAACCCAGCACTTTCCTGAAGCTCCTCCAACAACACAAACCCCATCGGTTTTCTCTTCCCATCCTCAGAAGCGAGCACTGGAAGCTTTGTGTGTTTTGCTAGAGTGTCATTTGAGTTTTGGTTCGCAGTTGCTATACGAGTTTTACAAGTTCGAAGCAGCGAAGTCCAAAAACGCTGCCCAGCTTTCTGCCTGTGGCAAAAGGTGGAGAAATCTGTGATGAGTTGAAGACCTTCGCCTTGGCAGGACCACATGGATTCCTGAGCTGTTGACTTGCTGCAAGCTCTCAAGTGGAGGCTAGAGATCACACCTTAGAGATTGGGAGAGGAAAAACAACTCGAGGGCTATGAACTGGCAAGAAGCTTAAAAGCTCCTTTCGAAAACAACACATTCTCCTGCAGGAGGAATAAGAAGCAGGAGAAAAGCAAGGAAAGGGTTAGTCATCCTCCTGGGAAAGAAGCAGGGCAGCGATGTCCTGCACAGAAGACATGGTCCGGTCCGGTGGGAGCAGAGCTTCGGTCCCCCATCCCTTGCTGCCTACATCTACAGGGCTGAAAGCTTAGGGGGGCTGATGCTGTTTGGATATGATGGTGTGCTCTGATATTTCTACACTCACAAGAATGAAATGCAGCGTGAATCCCTGTGCTTTGGGTTTTCCCTATTTCCTGGTGCTAAAAAGAAAAGAAAGGAAATGCCACAAAGCTGCAATCATGAGCTCAGCAGGGATCGGAAAACAGAGAAAGCAGGTATGAGAGCAAAACTCTGCAGAAGTATAAACACTATCACTTCTCCCATTAACTACAATGCTCTCTGACTTCTGACATCTCTGCTCATCCATTGCAGCTTTTCCACCTCAATGTCCATTCTTCCTCCCATTCAGGTAGGACTTTGATGACAAACATGGAAAGCTGTGGGGTTGCTCCCATGTACAGAACACCACGAGCAATGCCCAGCCCCACCTGACACAGACGATTTGTATTTATTGCCAGCTTCTGCAAAATTCAGGGTAAGGTCAAGCATGGGCATACGGATGGGGACTCTGTCATCCCTTTCTCTCTCGAGGAATCTAGAAGTGGAAGACTTTAGCTTTGCCCACTTTTTTTTTTTTTTTTTTTTTTCTTACAGCAGTTAGAAGCACAGCAGTGCTGCACAGACTGTGGCACACAAATTACATCTCCTTCGCTGAATTCACTTCAGAGTCCAAAGCTCAAGGCTAAGAGCACTTACCAGTTTCCATTGTTAAAATAAAAAGCAACTCCACAAGGAATGTGGGTTTTGGTTGTTTTGTTGCAGGTATAGAAAATAGGATGTAATCCCAACTCTCCAGCCAACCTTCTGCATGACCCTGGGCAAGACACTTTTCGTACCTGCGCCCCTCCCTCGTTGTATGGCTATTCAAACAAGCTTGAGGCAACAACTCTCATCCTTCATATAATATCAGATTGATATTATTATATTCAGTCTAATTTAATATTAGATTTTGACAACAGTAATGTTAAAAACGTTCCCTGTGAGCTCCATCTCATCAGATTTCTTTAGTCTGGCGCCCAGTAGGCAAGTGATGAACTGACAGCTGAGATTCAACGTGGGTTAAACGCAGAACAGCACACATAAGAAAATACAATCGGCACCTACGTACGTAATGATGGGATCTGAAATAGCTGTTACCACTCAGGAATGAAACATTGGGGTTACAACAACCACAAAAGCATCAGTACTTCCCTACTGTTAAAAGAGCAGCCAGTGTTAGAAATCAGGAAGAGAACACGGCAGCCAATGGTGATGCCACCAGGCAAATCCTTAGGAGTTCAGGATCGATAACGGACTAGGGGCACCTTGTTCAGCTCCTGGATGACACGTCCTACATGTACGTCTCGGCTTGCTGTTAGGTTCCGGACACCGCCAAATCTCTGTTAAGTAAGCATCTAATCTAGATTCCCAGAAGTAATGAACAGTTCACGCTTAGCCTTAGAGGAGATTCAGTCATTCAGACTATTAGAGAATCAGAGTACTTACATGGGTACTTAAAACACTAAATTAAAACTTAATGAAAACACATCTGAAAAATATAAAATGCTTCATCTGAAGCAATATTAACAAATACTGGACTGCCAATAAGGCAAATGTATCTTAACAGGCCATCATCGTCTTCATTTTCTGTAAAATCACAACCTCCTAAGGCACCACACAAGAAGGGAAACAAAAATGCTATTGCTCCAGAGCAGAGCGCCAAGTACCTTACAGAAAAAGGTGGGTGCACAATTTCAAGTATGCAAAGACAAACAAGTAAAGCTTTGTAGCTGCAACGAAGAACTCCAAATTAAGTGCTGCTGAGCCTTTTAAGAGGGCAGTGATGAATCACAGAAGGAAAAAAAAAATGGATGTGTAAGCAGGAAGAGCTGGAGGTGTTACTTGAGAAACCACTAGAAATAGAAAAAAGTCAGTAACAAGCTTCCAGAGGAGGTAGGAAGTAGAGAAGCAAATTTAGAACTGAATTTTTAAAGGCACACAAGATACACCCATACCCGAGAAAGTCTGAGCCAACCCATCAACACAGTCTAAGTGGAAGAATGTGCTTTTGCAAAAAAAAAAAAAAAAAACCAAAACCTTCCTACTAAGTTGTCTGTGTTAAGGAAGGTCTGACTAAGAACCTCAGCCGGGATGTCTGAGCCTTTCCAGGTTTCCACATCTGTGTGTTTACTGCGGCAGCACCTAAAGGACAACCGCTTACAAACCAGGCTCCAACCTCATGTGTTTGTACAGCACCCACCACAGCCAGTGCCCAAAAAGAGAAGAAACTAAGGCAACGTAGGCTTGCTAACGCTGTAGGAGGTATGCTTATGCTGTCTTGGTGATCTCATGGTACAAAAAAAAGTAGCTATAGAATGAATCTCCTACACAAAACACTGAGTGAGCAAGTCATCTCCCCTCTGTCTCCAGGGGTAAATTTCACCTGTAAGTCTTCAACCACAAGAAGGATTTTTAGAACTAAATGGTTTAAAACTTGCCAGTAAAGAAATTCTCAGCAAATGGAAGACCTCCGACACATGGAACTAGAATCTCAGAAGCCGGTATTAGAAAACAGCAGAACAGCTCATTAGAACACACAGAACAGTCTGTATAGCTTAGGAAATGCTTACGGCTCGTCCCTTAGAACAGTACTTGCTGAAATGAGTTGTAAATATATCATGTTGCCTGCAGTGGACTCATATTTCCAGCTAAGTTCAGACCATACTAAATCAGCACTTAACTTTCCACAGCATGCCACTCAAATTATTCGACTCTTAGAAGCAAATCCATGCTAATTCATATTGGGCTAATTTCTTTGTTTTACTACATGGTAGCAAAGGAAGGGCTTAAAGCGTTGCTCAAGGTCAACAGAAAATGAACAGCAGAGCCAGTAACAGAATTTGGATTCTGTTATTGCCCCGAGTCCTGTGGTTTTAGTATTAGTCAGGCCAGTTCTTCACCTCTGCTGCAGTGGTTTTCTAACGGTGGATTTACAGCTATTGCCAACAGCAGCGCACGGGGTGTAGAAGCGACTGGCTCCATGGAAAGGCCTCGTGCAACAGAAGAGGGTAGTAAGGAAGCCAACACACAGTAGGTAAAATACAAGGTGTTTTTTTTTAAATCGCTTTCTGTTTTACAAGCAAATGTTTGTACAGAGGTTGGTGGAACACAAGCAGACAAAATAAGCAAAACACAAGACCAAGGGTTTGTCATATAGATCTGCAGCCAAAAAAAACTTAATAAAAGGGCAATAACTGGAGATATTCACAGCGCTGATCAACGACAGGTCTATAACCCCCCTCCCCCCAATACATGTGTACAAGAGGAAAAAAACATCCAGCATCAGCTTTCAAACAGCTAAAAGGCCCTCAGAGCTCACGTCTGTTTTAGTATCTGTACAATTGCAGGTGCAACGGAGCAGAGACAACTGCCATCATTGCATAGCCACCTCTTGCCAATTCTTTGTAACATAGTGTTCCCAGATGAAAAGCAAACATAAAATCAGGAACAGAGTGCTAGGTATTATTTTACATCAGGGGAAAAAAAAAAAAAAGAGCTGTAGTGTTTAGTAGTTTAGTTTGTCAACTCTTCAGGTTTTCTATGAGAATTTTCTTCCATTGTCTCCTGAGAACTTCCACTGGCACACTTTCTCAAAAAAACCAAAAAAACCCAACCCTGATGTTATTTGACTTCAAATATATATGTAGAGAGAGCGAGAGCAAATGCTATGTTTGAGTCAGTTAAAATGTTAGTTACCTATGTGTGGCATTAGAGGAAGTGAGAATCTGATAGCTGGCCAGATACAGGAATGATTTTCCCTCAGTTCTACCTACAGCATGTCAACAATGACCTGTAATCAGTCTGACAGCACAGAGCTCCCGCTAACAGTCCACTCCTTCTGATTCAAACGGCTGAGCATTTTACATTCCTTCCTCTTCCCATTTCCCTGGGTTAAACATGCATTTTCTTTGGACTTTGGAAGAAAGACAAACTCATTCCTTGTTACTTTAATCTCTGTGCTGGCATAGAAAGTTGTGTCCTGGAGTCAGGAGAGAACGAACTAGCTGCCAACTGTCCAACGACCCCAAATCCCTCTGGTGTGCAGACGGAGGACTTACAAGAGCAAGGCTGTAACTCTGAGAGATACCATCAGGGAAGAGAAGCATGACAGCACACAGTTCTTTTCCAAAGCGTCCCACTTACGGTGGATGCAGAACAGAGATTCCATGATGAAGCACCAGAACAAGGAAAGCAGGAACACAGACAAAGCATCTCCTCAGCAGTGGGTTTTCCGAAGAACGAAGTCATCTGAAAGCTCAAAAAACCCAGGATCCCCAGAGCAATAAGCAGAATTGTGCAATTCAAAAACACACAGACGTGAATCTTACTTTCAAAGGGCTTTATAATACAAAAAAAGGTAAGTCACAACGAATGCGAAAAATCCATTCAATGAGGCTTGTTTCCAGTTTGCTAGGAAAGCTACTTTTCTCTTATTTATTCCCAGCCTATTGCTGAAAACATGATTGCCAAAACAGTGACACCTCAAGCTAGATTTTTAAAATCAAACTTGCTCTGCCAGATCCAGTACTCTGAACTTGTCCAGGTTGTAGAAACAAGCCTTCACGACTCGGCCTCCAAAATATCTTCCATTTAGATCCACAACAGCTGGAATTGAAACCAAGAACAAGTCAGCAAGCAGCAATTCAATAAAATAAACATTTACTTAGCTAAACAGTCTAATCAGTGAGACTGCTTAATTGTTCTACAGAAAATAACTCTGAGGTTCACAGAACACAATCCTACCTTTGATGGCAGATTCAACCCGTTCAAACTCTAAAAATATTCTCACAGCTTCATCATCAGGGGCACCAGGAATCTGAAACAACACAAACAAACCCCAAACCCAGAAGCAATTAGAACAGGAGGAAAATACTGTTTTAAATTGATGCTGTTCACAGAAATGGTGAAGAGAACACAATAAAAAGGTTCTAAAAGCACGATACCCAGAGATTTTTGCCCAGTTTCTGACATTAGAAGTTTGTATCTTACAGATATGGAAAATACAGGATCACAACACAGCAAAGAACCTTGTGAGATCATCTAATCCCTGCCCCTTTTCTAAGGCAGTAACAAGCCAGTCCCGAGGGAAGAAGTGCCCAGTTCACTTTCAGAGCAGCCAAAAAGAAAGACAAATTATCTCTTACCTCAAAGATGACACATTTCCCAACCTTGCCATACTTCTCGCATTCTTCCTTAGTTTCAACTTCTAGGTCTTCATCCACCTCCCCAGCACCTACCATGTTCTGAAAGTTAAAAGAATAAACCCAACTCACTGGATGTAGTCTGTACAGATGATTACACAGACAAATCATGACATGCAACTGCGACCATGAATACTTTAAGCTTCTGTTTACCAGTTAAGAGCCACAGGAGAAGGCAGTTTCCTAGTACCAAGATCAGATAACTGCATAAACAAAAGCAGTGTTGATTTACATTCACAACTTGTATCTCAGGAAGACACATATTTTCTCCACAATGCAAAGCACCATGTAGGTGCAGGCCAGAACCGTTCAAACTGTACAGAGTCCCTGTATCAGGAACACAGGTTTAAGCATTTCAACCAGTCACGAATGCTGCAAATACCAAGACATGTTCCCTTACTCCCAACTTACCCTTAGTAAAACCACTTTAGTTGGGCATTTCAGTATCTCAGTCAAGGGGTTAGAATCTGCTTTCTTGCCCGTTTCTGTTAGGAAGACAGAACAGTGAATCATGGAATAATTTGAGATTAAATCTCATTCAAACCTTATATGAGGGTTTTTATCAGAACCTTTCTGTTATCAAACAACAGAATAAAAGCCAAAAAATGTAGTTTCACATTGGTGAGGAGCAGCCATTCAGAACTTGTAGCTATTTAGAAGGACAGTAAGCCGAAAAATCATTATTACAGAATGTGAATTAAGCCAGAACACTGACAACATACTATTCCTTTGAGGGAAATAATTCATAAGTTCAGAATTGTATCAGATCCCCTAAGAATAAAAAAAAAAAAAAATCACATCTCCTGACTTCCAACACTTGTGCTCAGGCAGAGGTGCAGTTCTAGTAAGCCTCGATGTTGTCTCTAGGTCAGACAACAGCAGGGAAATGAGAGCAGTATCTAAAGCACGCGATAGGGAGAAAGTCAGCAGGAGCGGAGCAGGATCACCCCCCAAAGAGATGAGGCTTCCAAACACTAAAGGAGGACAACAGCCTAAAATAATTAATAGAGGACCACCACGATAAAAGATAAATTTCCACACAAAGGAACGTGAGTTATTCTTCCAACTCTAGCTAGTATTTTCTGCAAGGCCAGATAGAAATCAGGAAAAAATCCAGGAGCATCCATTGAGCCTGAACTCTTATTTTTCCCTGAGCATTTTTCACAAACTTATTGGTGTAGGACAAAATTACCTTTCTCTGTAGATTCACCAACAATGATCTTGCCACCCCTCTTGCTTGTTTTCTCTACTGAGAGGGCTGTGCTCAGACCCTGTTCATGCTTCCCCAGCCCCTGGCCCTCTCTGAAACCATACTTCTGCATGATTTTATGTGCTACTGTCCCTCTGCAAAGAGAAAAAGTATAAATTAGCAATGATTTCTTACATAAAACATTAACACCGCATTTCTCCTGAGTGCCCAAATACTCTGCCTCCTAAAAATCTCATTGCACAGAGACTGAAAAGCTTCTACACAACTTTACAACCTAGCAATTGCACAACACCCTGTGGAGATGAAAAGCGTTACCCTTGAATTACAGATAGAAAAGGTGCCAGAGAAGTTGACTAAATAAAATTGCTCATGTTTGTCCAAATACAACACAACCTCCACCAGCAACACAAGTCAGCATCATACACTCTACAGAATTGTTTTGGTTGGAAAGAACCTTTAAAGGTCAGTGAGTCCAACCCTTCTGCCATAGGCAGGGACATCTTTCACTAGATCAGGTTGCTGACAGCAAATCACAAAACAGATTAGACCAAGGTCTGTTTAGTCCAGTTTCTTGTCTATGTCAGTGCCTGGTACCAAAAGCTTAAGAAAAAAAGGCAGATGTAGAACGATCTACTTCCCCAGACCACATTCCACTATCTACTAGTTCAAAGTTGGTGTAAGCTCTAGAGTACATGGCTTTGCTACTCCTTCCTATAGCAAATCCAGATATCCTCACTATTAATTTAAATATGTCTCATCTTTCTGAATTGTCAAGAATGTATTGAGGCAATAAAGTACCCCACCTAATTAAAGGTACCTTTTTTTGGTAAGTATCTTACGAAAAGCACCTCCACTGACAGGATGACACAGAAAAGGCAGGATCAGCGACTACAATTTTTTAAGCATAAGACACGAAATACAGAAAGACACATTAAAAAAGGCCAAAAAGTCTGGGTCTGTAATGCTGAAAGGTTAAAACACTAAGTCACATTAACCAATTGTGTGGTCAAAGTAAGTAGGTTAGGTCATATTTTCAGCACTTCCTTCAGTAAGTGAAGGTCCCAGGGTATTGTTAACTAGAAGGGGTAACAATGCGTGAACTGGTTTAACAGTACTGAGTTTGGTTATCCTTTTTCTGAACAATGCAACAAAAAAAAGTGTTTTTCCCAGGGTATTGTTAACTAGAAGGGGTAACAATGCGTGAACTGGTTTAACAGTACTGAGTTTGGTTACCCTTTTTCTGGACAATGCAACAAAAAAAAAGAAGTGTTTTCATAAAACACTGCATAAAAAATTGTTTCCAAGATGGAAATGCAGTGTAATTATGCAACAAACTACACTTTCACGTCTGTTCCTCCTGGATACAGTTTTGACTACGCTGAGGCTGTATTTCCACAAGAGCTGATGCAATTGATAAGAGGGTCATAGCTAACCACTACACCCTTCAAATGAGGTCTTTTAACTATAAATTCAACTTCACTTTGCTGCCACAGTAGTAACACAAGCACTACACACAATGCTAATCCAAGGCAGAAAAGTAAATGGACAGATTTGCAGCCACAGCTGCTACATCCATGCAAACATGTTTTGAATCTCTGAACAAACAAAGCAGAGCTGCAATGACTTGCCCACTGGTACACAGGAAGTTTAAAACAATGCTGGAGAAGAGAGAAGAAACCTAGAGGAACTAACATGCCATCTGTGTTTTCCTGTATTCTACATTAGCTTGGCTTGTACAAGCCACAAACACTTTATACTGGAATGTGGCTTCTGAACTTGCTTAAAAGCACTGCCTTGAATGCAAACACCTCAAATGCATTTCTCTCAATCGAGTAAATCCACCGTTTTTTCTGCATCCTGTCAGTTAGGACTATATTCACTCAGACTGACCACGTACATACAATGAGTTGTCTTCTTCTCTACTGACAAACTATTTTAACTTTTGGTTTCCACCACCTTCTAACGCCTTTTCCCACAAAAAGTGCATAAGTCAATCATTTACCCCATGTTAGCAAGGAAAGAGTTGCTAGGTCCCGTGGGGGAACGAGGTCTTTCTGGCTCATCATATACTGGAGGAGGAATAGCTGCTTTGGAAGATGGTGCCCGAGGTCTTGACTCCTCTTCATATGGAAATGATGCTACAGCTGAAGAAAAGAGACATTTGCTTTTTCACTAATATACTTTGCATGAACTACCTACTTGTTATGAACACCAGAGTACTCTGCCTCCACTCTAAGTCATTGACAGACAGCTCTTCATCTCCAAGTTGTACTTTTTTCATAATTTGTTAGTATTAAAGCAGAGAAAAGAATCTCACATAAATCCAAATCAGAAGAATGTTTCCTTTGCACATGAATCATCAAATGGTTTGGGTTGGAAGTGACCTTTAAAGTCATCTAGCCCAAGCCCCTGCAACGAGCAGGGACATCTTCAACTAGAACAGGCTGCTCAAGCCCCGTCCAACCTGACCTTGAGTGTTTCCAGGGATGGGGCATCTGCCACCTCTCTGGGCAACCTATGCCAGTGTTTCACCACCATCACAAAAAAATTCTTCCTTATGTCCAATCTACCCATCTTTAGTTTAAAACCTTTGCACCTTGTCCTATCACTACAGGTCCTACTAAAAATTCTGTCCCCATCTTTCTTACAGGCTCCTTTTAAGTACTGGAAGGTGCTGGAATGTCTCCCTGAAGCCTTCTCTTCTCCAGGCTGAACAACCCCAACTCTTTCAGCCTGTCCTTGTACAGGAGGTGCTCCAGCCCTCTGACCATCTTTGTTGCCTCCTCTGGACCTGCTTCAAGAGGTCCAAGTCTTTCCTGGGCTGAGGACCCCAGACCTGGATGCAGTACTCCTGGTGGGGTCTTATCAGAGCAGAAGAGAGGGGTAGAATCCCCTCCCTCAACCTGCTGGTCACTTGCTGTCATGCAGCCCAAGATATGGTTGGCTTCCTGGGCTGTGAGCACACATTGTCAGCTCACATCCAGCTTTTCATCCATCAACCACATGCTGCTTTAACAACCCCTCACCTCCCTCTCTCAGAAAAAAAGATTTGAGTGAGTTATTCTGGATTTTCCTCATAAGGTATACAATGAGTTTGCATCCATAGGTCTATAATGCATTTATTAACCTCTTATCAAATGGAGAAAAGAAACATTAAGAGGTCACCTTATGTTAAAGTCATAACAATGACTTTATTCAGACAGAGGATAAGGGAACAGAATTATGACAAAAATGGATCAATGCACACAGGCTGGGGCCTGAGGACTGTAAAGGGAAGTACACCGGACGTTTACACAACAGAGAAATCAGTCTATTAAAAAGAATGAATGCAACTTGAAGCAAAGTATTTATACAATCTTAAGAGATCTCACTGACAATTTCTGAACTGAAATTTTTCCTGGGACGTGGATATATATATTTATCTCACACTAATTAGATTATTAAACTATCTTCCACTGAGAAGCAAATGGCAAAATATTAAAAAAGCATAGAGAACTCTAAAGAAAATATGCTTTTGAATGTACTTCTGGACTTCTAGACTGACTTCATTTTAGATTATTTTCTTGTGAACTAGTCCTTGTATCTTACCAAATAAAATAACAGATGTGAAATTTGGGGATGTCACATGAGGAAAAAAATCCCTGTTTAAGCAGCAGATGGACTGGACTATGGGACTTCTCCTACAGCAATATTTTCCTCAATTTTTCCAGCCTAGCTTTGAGCATAAAGTAACAAGCCATACAAAGGTTTCCTTGTGAGATCATGTCACATTTTGAAAGCTCTGTCCCTCAGGATATTTCTACCATTTCCAGACTGTATTTACTTTTCCTTGACACCGCTGAATTACTCTTAATTATTTACTCAAAACAATATCGCTTTCTGTTTTTAATGTTTACACACCTGAAACGCTTTCACTATTATATCATTCACTTAGTTCGCCAAGCTTCATTTTTTTTTTTTTAATTTGAACCATCTCATAAATAAAATCAGGACTCCCAAAGGAAAGTTTGTGTGCATAAGATTTTTCTTATTATTTTTTAAAGACATACACAACATGCTGGTAATTATTTTAACTTTAAAATGTAAGACAATCAGATATGCAAAAAGCGTGAAGAGTTTTGTTCTTACAGCACGATTATGCCATCTAGTGGACAACTGCAATCTTCAAGCTATCTTCATTGAGGGAAACCCTAGTGCACACACATCTCTTTAGCCAATACTATATCCCTCAAAACCTTACAAAATTCTGTCTGCAGTATACAACCCCTTCAGAAAAGATATTCATAAAGTACCTCCTAAAGCAAAGGGTAACAGAAAAATTCCTTCTTCATGCTGTGGAGGTTTCTAGCCTACCCAGGGAAACCTGTCAGCAAGATTTCTTCTTCCACATCAGAAAGGAGTAAACCAACATGGTTATAAGAGACCAGCTCGCCAAACCACTTCTCTACCAATACATAAAGAATACTTAGAATACATGAAGCACAGCAGTATTGCAGGTTCCCCAAAGCCTCCCCCACCCACAAAGAACCAGTACAAGTTCTTCTGCCACAAAGAATTGTATGAGAATAGTGGCAGGATGACTTAACTGAATAGAAGGTTGAGTGAGCAGTAAACACCACTGACAGGTTTTGGAGAACAGGATTTTGGTGTACTTACGTTCTTTGTCCTTCTCAACAAGAGAAGTGGGTGGTGCAATGGCAGCTCCTCCCATACCTATGAGAAAAATGGAAGACAACACATTTGTATGACCAGGTTCTGCTGCTCGGAATAGCTTCACTGAATCTTAACACGGATCCTGGCTCCTTACCAGCCAATTCTTAACATACATCTCTATCAACAGAGCAGTAGCAAGAGAACAGTCTGAGAAGTTTCAGTAGTGGTGAACAAGAAATGAATGAAAAGCACATCAAGGGATACAACATCAAACCGCAATGTTGTACTACATATTGTGTCTACCATAAACATATTTCACAGGATTTCAAAATTAAAAGACTACAGTGAAACAAACCTTCAGTTCTAAAATCGCTCCAACCAAATGAAGAAGATACTCTGTTCAAGATTAACTACACTTTCAAAACAGTAAAGTACAAAGCCCCTTCCCTATTTTAGTGAGCAATATTCTAATGCAGTGCCAAACTTCCAAGGCAGAGTAAATATTTTAAGTGTCACATCAGAAATTTTATTTTTTAAAACAGTAACAGATCTGAATCATTTACTGCAACTTTATTGCTGAAGGATAATAAAGTTTAATTTTGTTTATGCAAAGACATATCTCATCACCCAGATCTACATCTTCTAACTATCTCTAAAGGCATTCAAATAACAAATGCAGGAATGGCAAGCTTTAATAGTGAAAACTCAACAGTGATTCTCTCATAGCCTGATTTCATCTCACGTCTCAGGCCTTTCCTGAGACCTACACCATGCAGAAACTTAAAACAGGTATCTACAAACTATGTAAAAAGAGGTCTTTCAATAAATATTTTAGCTGCCAGCTGCTTCCATGGAAAGAGCAGTTTTCTGTGTTACAACAGTTATGGTGTAGTAAAATGCTAGGTTTATTCTAACAGCTCAGAATTAACAGTATACTTCTTAGCTGAGAACAGAGAAATACAGAATCCATGAAACAGGAAAAGGATTGTGAATTTCCACCCCCGTCTCTTTTTCTTCTCTTTTCCCATCAAAAACACAAGCAGCTCCCTTACTTCTTTTTCGTCTTTCCCTTTCATAATCTTCATCTTCGTCAGAATCTGGATCTGGTCTTCTTGAAAACCCACTGGCTTCATGTCTGTCTTTACGTCTTCTAGGAGACACAGTAAGTTAGGATAAGAAGTCATGAAAGTTAACTCTTTGCTTTAATTTGTGATACCACCATTGCAGTGTGAATTATACTGCTACACTCTAAGTGGCATTTTATAATGTTTTCGATGAAGACGTAAGTAAACACCTTTACTGTTTGTTTCTTTGGTTTTATCCTCATGGAGTATTTTTCGTAAAATGTAAGATGTAAAAAAAAAAAAAAAATTAAAAAAAAAAGGCAAGATCATCTTCCACTTACAAGTCAGCCAAGGAGAATGCAGCAAAATGAGGAAGCACCTGAAAAAATCTAGTCCAAACCAACTACAGTGACTGAATGACTACAGTGGAACAGAGACATTAATCAATCACCCTGCTTTGAACAGAATCCCTTTTAGATTCACCATCACAGGCTATACAAAGTAATATCATTTACTTGGTAAATTAAAAAAAAAAAAATCATCACACTTAAATAATGAGTTTATTGAGAAGCTAGCTTGGCAACTGAAAAAAGATTCAGGCAACCTATAAAAATCTTTAAACATTTATCTAAGAAATACTTCAATAATTGTTTGCACTTCAACTGTTATTTATTGTGATCATTAAATTACTCATTTTAATACTTGGGGAAAAAAGGAAAAGTATTTTTCCCAAAAAGTTAATAGCACAGCTTGGGGCATAAATCAGATTTTATTCCCAGCATAGCCATCAAAATCGTACTACAGGATGCTAAAAACAGCACTACTATGGAGCCAGACTAAATTTCTAAATCTCTACACATTCATACCACCATGAAGCTGAGCAAATATAATCTTACTCTCTGCTGGCAGATGTTTTACCACCTATTTTAACAGCACACTGAATCTGCATTTAACTTCTTTAATATGATTAGAGAGATTTCTTGCTACAGGGAAAGGGCATTAGGATAATTAAAAATAAGTTTTCTTTTGTCAAGAGACAAAAGAGTAATAAACACACAATTAACTTACTTCAACCGAATGCAGAATATTAAAAAGAAAATGCAACTATACCCCTCAAAGGCTGTGCTAGCTGCATCTTTAAAACTGAAATACATTCACGTATCAGCTTGGAGTATATAAAAGCAGAAAGGATGGTTTATCATCGAGTGTTGAAAGGTATTTCTGTGGTCAGGTTATACTGACAACAAATACTCTAAAATACCTGCAGGGTCAAAGTCTGACAATGATGCATGTAGTACCCAAAGACTGCTGCTACTATTGAAATAAAGTAAATGTAGAAAAACTTGACATGTCTTTAAGCCAAAGAGGCTGTCAATATAATAAATGTTATAATTTTTGCACTGTTAGGCAATTTCTTTTTAGTGTTAAAACATATGAATTAAAACATTGGCTTGTTTCTACAAGCATACAGTATTCCGCACAAAACCTTGAAGAATTTCCCTGAAACTGTTTAGGGAGCTCAAACTAAGCAAATATATGTTGCTATTCTTTACATAATTGTCAATATATCATGAGTTTAAACAAAAGCCTTACTTTTCTCTTTCTTCAATCTCTTTTTGCCTCTCCAGCTCACGCTGCCTCTGCCGTTCCTCTCTTTGACGTTTTACCACTTTTTCATAGTCATTTGGGAACATGGGATCATACTCATCTGCCAAAGGAATCAACACATCTCCCGCAGAAAAACCACTAGGTACAGGATCCTTAAAAAAGAAAAAGGAAGTTTTTCAGCTGAGATCTGAAAACAACATCCTGCTGGACACCAAGATTTTAACAGTTCCTTCTAACCCCCAACAACACAAAACTCAGTTCCTGACTTCTATAATGGCAAGCAATCTCCTAATCCCACCCAGTACTAGAAGAAATCTTTGCTTTACTTAAAAACTAACATTCCACCCAGTTTCTCACTATCTCAAAACTGTCCACAAAGAAAGAATCATCCCCGCTCACTCCCCCTGCCAAAACCAAAGCAGCAGCAAATCAATGCGGACAAGAATTTTTCAAATCCTGTTAATCCATTATTAGAAGTATCACAGTATCTCGCGGTTGCAACTGTCTGCAAGGGGTCCTCCCACACAACCTCATCAGTCTTTTTCATAATTTGCTATTAATATAATACCAGTAGAGGTGCACACACTGTTCTCTTCTCATCTGAAAGAACTATTTCAGAACCACCACCATCGAAAAAGTTTCAAGGAGAAAGTTTCTTTTGATTCCTTACCACAAGAAATTGATTTTAAAAGGTTTGGTGGCTTTTTTTTTAAGTTGATTGTTATACAGATCCAGTTCTAACACTGCTGCAATCACAATTACTTTTATTGTTTAGCTGACAAAACTCCTGTCTTGCAAAGTACTTTGAAGCTGTACAGGAGAAATACACTAGGAACACTGCTTTATTTTAACTGCACATTAATCTTGGTAATTCCATGTTGTATCACATGGAAATCTGTATAAAGTTGAAACATTCATTAATTAAAGAACCTCTGAGCAGAGGAAATCAGTTTCAGAAAATGATCACTTCTTTGACCACTAGGAAAGATGATGAAAAAATAAAAGTACAGACTGCAGTCAAAGAACTCAAATTCCAAAACACCTGTTAACAGCTGGAATTCTGGCTGCTTTGGTCTTACCTTTAGCCCAGCTGCCACATGAGGTGGTGTGTCCACAATCTGTCTCTCATCAGAAGAGCTACCTCGTTTCAGGTCAATCACTGGAGCAAGGACTGTTGTTTGTTTTGTTCTCTGACTCTGAAAAAAAAATAATCACCAAACACAAAATGTCTAAAAAAGATAACAAAACAGTTTTTTGAAAAGGAGCTTGCTTTACATACTTGAAGCTGGTATCTCCATTTTTTTAAAAAGGACAAAAACTGCTGTCTCAAATTCTTCACCGTGCACAGCTCAATACATCATTTATCTTCAGTTTATCAACATACAGTAATTCTTCACATTTCTAATAAACCTTGACATGGATAACTTAGTTTTTGCCATATTTTAGTGGCAAAGGCCACTCAGTTCTGAGACAGATGCCTGCCAACTATGGTTAAAAACCTGCCACACAAATACAGACCTGATGCAATATTCAACAGATGCTGCAGTGAAACCAGTGCATACTTTCCTTTAAGAGAGTGACAACAGACTTTGCTTCTACACTCACTAGAACATATAGTGGCAGGTAAATGGTCCTAGGTTTAGACCACGATCAGAAACACACATTAAAAATTCAGACGATCTCTTCAGATTACTTTGATGCGTGATTTTTTTTTTAAGAAAGGGCTCTGAATTCTTCTGGAGATCTACTGTTCTTCATATTTTTTGTAATCTGATAAAATACATTAACCTATTCTGAACTCTGAATTTTCAAATCCTCTTCTATTTTTCTATTACAGTCTATGCATACATTGCATATCAGTTACACAGACAAAGAATATATTTAATATAGTAGCCACATAAATTTTATTCATGCAGGCTGTTCCAGTTATCAACTAAATCCTGCCCTCAATTTCAGCAGCTTAAATTAGGAGTAATTCCAGTGAAAAAATGCTGTGCCTACTTAAGTATTTGGTACCTACACTCCTTTTTTAGGTAAGTAATCTCACTCTAGAACCTACACACCACAAAGAACACACGTGGTCCTGCCTGAACCAAAATATCAACACTGCTTAAAGAAAAAAGGCGAAATACTGTATCAATTAAAAGAGAAAATGGTTCTGTTAGAGTTTAAGACCAAGGAATTAGCTTGCACTCCTTCCCCATTTCACGTCCAGTGGAAATACGTTCTGCAAAAATCTCTAATGCACCAACTAGTTGCACTTTAGCGCCAAAAGCCTTTTAAAGGCAAGCATAAAATGATGCAAAGATGTAAATAACAACTCACATAAAATGCCAAGAATGACCAGCAGCCAGTACTGCCAACTATCAGTCACAGTATGACCCTTACTTTAAAAAAAAAAAAAGAAAAACACAAAAAAAACCACAAAATGCTTATTCTCATTACCTTCAAACTTAGATTTGAAGATCAGCTTTTGGCTCTACTAGTTAGAAGACCTGAGGCTTGCAGGGCACACATCAGTTCCTAACTCAGTTATAACTTCGCAAGAGTCCCCCTAACAGACTTCAAGAAACATGCATCTGTCATTTTCCCCCCTCAGTTTTGCTAGACTCCTCGCTACAGACTCACAGACAAATCCCAGCATAATTTCTACAATTCAGTGATCTCCTAACACAAAATAAGTTTTAATAATAGAAAGGAAAAATACAAAGGGACTATACCTTTGCTTGTGTGAGAGCTGCTTTCTTCACTTGCAATTGAGACTGTAGTAGTTTGAAATTTTTGGACCAGCCTTCTGTTTTAGAATCACTGGTCTCAACTCCCAAGTCATCGTAAAGTGACATTTTCTCTTCAATTTAAAACTAAAAGACAAAAGGAAAAAAATCCAGATGACATAAAAAACCTATGTTCAGGGCTTATTTGCTACTAGTTTGTATACCATATTTTTATTTATTTTTTTTTAAGCCAGAGAGAATTAAAAATAACTTTTTTCTCATTAGTAGCAGATAGACGTGACTACAGCAAGGCTGCATAAAAGTAACAGTTTGAACAGTAATTAATATTGTTCAAACAGTAACAGGCATTGCAAACTTCCTAAAATTATGTTTGTAGCATTAGATATAAATAACTTCAAGCTTTGAAAAAGTTACACTGTAGTCCACACTGGTATTTTGACGTTCACAAAGAAATTCAACATTATTACACAGTCAAACAGAAAGGAATTATTGTCTCTGCTGACCTTAAAAACCTATCCACACAAACATCAACATGCCAATCCCCTCCTTAAATTCCACTATTTTTTTGCATCACTGTAAAGGAATATCTTTCTTACACTGAACATACTTGCCACAGTATTACTAAGTAACTATTTCCACAACATCTAAAGGCCACTCAAATGCACATAGCTTATGTATGCATACACACACAACGCACGCACACAGATATATACATATAAAATTAACTAGGTAACAACATCAATAACAGGACATGAAATGCATCACTTTGTCAGGTATTGCATCGGACATGTATAGAAGAGACAATTTGCATGTAATGAGAGCTCTGTCACCTGTGGAACAACCTGTAAGCTCATTACTTACTCTCTGATAGGCCTGCATTGCATTATCTCCACTCAAAACCTTTAACTTCTTAATTTATTACAGGATCAAACATGATTGATTAACGGTCTGCAGTGAAAGTTCACAGACTCATCAGCAAGCTCTTGATCCCACAGATATCTGAGGGAACCTGCCTGATACACAGGCGACTGTTGCTACAGGTATGACTTCTATACATTCCACCCTGCGCAAAAAGGCTCAGAGGCAGCAGACAGCAACTATGTTACAACTCTGAAAGACGGAAAACTCAACAAAATTAAAAAAAACCCACAATTCCATCCTACAGTGGAATACGAACAACCAGGGTAGAACCCAGTTCACTACAAGAAAGTGGAGGAGGCTGCACTCACTGGGGGCTATGAGCCACCTGGGCACAGGGATTGGAACCTATATGGGAACAGGAGGAAGACAAGGCACCACAAGAACCCCCATCTGCCACGGGGGAGTCAAGTTTAGGCAGCAGGAGCGCAGCTGCGATGCCCTTGGGGTACATTATCCCCATGGAAAGAGGGAGGGAGCTGCCACCGCGGGGAAAAAACTTTGTTCCTCGACGGCTAGAGGGGAGGGGCTGCGCCACAGCCGGGTGGGCACAAAGGAGCAAAGCGGAGGGGCCGTAACCACACCGCTATGGAGAGGGGACTGTTATTTCCGCCCCCCATGCAGAGGAAAGGCACCGAGGCCCGGGGCGCAGGCGGGCTGAGGGGCCCGG